>NW_021279105.1:0-1874 GCF_002162155.2 Triticum dicoccoides
TCTGAAAGATGCTATTGAGGGTCTTGACAACAGTATCTATTTAAACAATATCTATTAATATGACTCACCTTACGTACCTTGAGGATTGCCCAGAATTAAGGCCATATTTTTTTTGCTCAACTTACATACCATGATGGTACGTAACCCAGAATTAAGGACACACTCTTCTATCTGATACCTCTCCAAATGTCCGAGACATAATATGTTAAACTGGACGCTTCAGAACTAATCAAAACATATCACGAAGAACTGAAAACATAATGCATAACATACACTTAATTCCAGATTTGACATGATAGTGTCTATCACGTGCATGCATCCATATTTGTACAATCTATTGGGCTGCTACCTTACAGAAATTTGTTCAGCAATTTTCATTCAGGCACAGAAATTAAATATCTCATATAAACTCTTTTTAATTTCATATTAACTACAACTGCATGTGCATGCCTGTTATTGTACAAATATATCTTCCGGCAACCATGTTAGGACTTATCATAGCTCTTGCGCTGTTAACCTGTCATTATCTTAAGAATCCACCTACTGTTGAAAGAAAATCTTCTTTCACATCATCCTAAAGTAATCGTGTTTTACTTCCCAGCTTTTCCCTTTCTTGGAAACCATCTTCTCCATCTCATTCCTAAAGATGCTTGTTCATAGGCTTCCTTCAGCACAATATAGACCATGTGCTCATCCTTGAAATGCTACAGAAACAGCGCAGATTTTCAAAACAACCTGCCTGGGGGTTTTTGCAGAAAACACATCAAATATTAGCATGAAGCGAGCAATCGACCAACATGGACATTCAGAATCACCGTTTGGCTAGATGTCTCGTATCTAAGACCCCTTTGCCTAAACATGACACATGGCGCATCTGGGTAGCTCTTCTGGATCATAGTTTTGCCGAGTGCGCAAAACGACAAAACTATGTTAAACTTGGTCATAGTAGAGCTACCCAGATGCGCCATGTCTCGTCATTCAGTCTCTATCATTTGTTTGCCGAGTTACTGTGTTCTGCACTTGGCAAAATTTTTTGCAGTTGTCTAGTAAGTGCACGTGGAAAAGAACACAGCAAAATAAACATTGCTGGCAGGCATGCAGCATAGTCGTGTTTTCTCAGTGCTGCCGTGTTTTTTTTCGCCTTTGCCGAGTGCATTTGGCATTCATCAAAATTGGGAATTCCAGTAGTGAGCATGTCCTGTGCCTAATATATATTGTCCATGCATAGAAATAAAAAAGAGTATGTAAATATACTTAAAATACACTTTGCAACATATGTGAGGAAAAATGTATATATTATATCGACCGGATTTTCTTCAAGTGTCTATTGACTAATAGAATTGTGAAGATCATTAAAATTTATATCTATACATGAGTAGCAAAAAAAATCTTCACTGTGTCGAGAAAATTAGCACAAAAGTAATGGTTATCCAACATAAAGGGACAATATATATTAGAGGAGCAAAAGAGGGACAAATGGTCTTGAAAAGCCATAAGTTTCGAACCATAAGTTTCGACATACATGTACCTAATCCAACAACTCAGCAGACTTGTTTTAATCCTTTGTGAATTTATTAAGTTGGAAGAAATAAAATCCATAGGCTAAGCAATTACGCAGTTGGGTACATATTTATAGAAGTCTGAATAATATAATGTCCGGAAGTAGCAGGAGCATCAGTTCACATATGTCGGGGAAGTTATTTTAACAATCTCAAAGGACAATAGGCATAAAATAACCGTAGGTATTTAGCCTCATTGACAAATTGGTCAAGAAATTAAGAAGACAAACTGAACATACACATGTTTTAGCTAATTTTTTAAAAATAATACATTCTTTTTATTAATTTTCATAAATATTACGTGGGATAAAAAAA
>NW_021279106.1:0-1209 GCF_002162155.2 Triticum dicoccoides
AACTTGACGAGCCTAGCATATGCAGATATGGCCTCGGAACACGGAGACCGAAAGGTCGAGCGTGAATCATATAGTAGATATGATCAACATAACGATGTTCACCATTGAAAACTACTCCATCTCACGTGATGATCGGTTATGGTTTAGTTGATTTGGATCACGTAATCACTTAGAGGATTAGAGGGATGTCTATCTAAGTGGGAGTTCTTAAGTAATATGATTAATTGAACTTAAATTTATCATGAACTTAGTACCTGATAGTATCTTGCTTGTTTATGTTGATTGTAGATAGATGGCTCGTGCTGTTGTTCCGTTGAATTTTAATGCGTTCCTTGAGAAAGCAAAGTTGAAAGATGATGGTAGCAATTACACGGACTGGGTCCGTAACTTGAGGATTATCCTCATTGCTGCACAGAAGAATTACGTCCTGGAAGCACCGCTGGGTGCCAGGCCTGCTGCTGGAGCAACGCCAGATGTTATGAAACGTCTGGCAGAGCAAAGCTGATGACTACTCGATAGTTCAGTGTGCCATGCTTTACGGCTTAGAATCGGGACTTCAACGACGTTTTGAACGTCATGGAGCATATGAGATGTTCTAGGAGTTGAAGTTAATATTTCAAGCAAATGCCCGGATTGAGAGATATGAAGTCTCCAATAAGTTCTATAGCTGCAAGATGGAGGAGAACAGTTCTGTCAGTGAGCATATACTCAAAATGTCTGGGTATAATAATCACTTGATTCAATTGGGAGTTAATCTTCCGGATTATTGCGTCATCGACAGAATTCTCCAATCACTGCCACCAAGCTACAAGAGCTTCGTAATGAACTATAATATGCAAGGGATGAACAAGACTATTCCCGAGCTCTTCGCAATGCTGAAAGCTGCGGAGGTAGAAATCAAGAAGGAGCATCAAGTGTTGATGGTTAACAAGACCACTAGTTTCAAGAAAAAGGGCAAAGGGAAGAAAAAGGGGAACTTCAAGAAGAACGGCAAACAAGTTGCTGCTCAAGAGAAGAAACCTAAGTCTGGACCTAAGCCTGAAACTGAGTGCTTCTACTGCAAGCAGACTGGTCACTGGAAGCGGAACTGCCCCAAGTATTTGGCGGATAAGAAGGATGGCAAGGTGAACAAAGGTATATGTGATATACATGTTATTGATGTGTACCTTACTAGAGCTCGCAGTAGCACCTGGGTATTTGATACTGGTT
>NW_021279107.1:0-562 GCF_002162155.2 Triticum dicoccoides
AGCCAGCCTTCCACTCGGAGGCTTAGCTGCAGCCTTGTGCTCGCCTAAGTTATCAAAATCCTACCGAGTGGTAAGCCAGCCTTCCACTCGGAGGCTTAGCTGCAGCCTCGTGCTCGCCTAAGTTGTGAAAATCCTACCGAGTGAAGAGCAATCCTCTCACTCGGAGGCTTAGCTGCAGCCTCGTGCTCGCCTAAGTTATCAAAATCCTACCGAGTGGTAAGCCAGCCTTCCACTCGGAGGCTTAGTTGCAGCCTCGTGCTCGCCTAAGTTATCAAAATCCTACCGAGTGGTAAGCTAGCCTTCCACTCGGAGGCTTAGCTGCAGCCTCGTGCTCGGCTAAGTTGTGAAAATCCTACCGAGTGAAGAGCAATCCTCTCACTCGGAGGCTTAGCTGCAGCCTCGTGCTCGCCTAAGTTATCAAAATCCTACCGAGTGGTAAGCCAGCCTTCCACTCGGAGGCTTAGCTGCAGCCTCGTGCTCGCCTAAGTTATAAAAATCCTACCGAGTGAAGAGCAACCCTCTCACTCGGGGGCTTAGCTGCAGTCCAAGCACTCGCCTAAGT
>NW_021279108.1:0-3258 GCF_002162155.2 Triticum dicoccoides
TGTTAACAGTCTTTTGCAAAATTAATTTGAGCTCTCTATTGCTCAATTCTACTTGACCACTAGACTGTGGATGATATGGAGATGCAATTCTATGATTAACATCATACTTAGCAAGCATTTTACGGAAGGCACCATGAATAATGTGTGAACCAACATCGGTCATTAAATATCTAGGGACTCCAAACCTCGGAAAAATAACTTCTTTAAGCATTATAATAGAAGTTTTATGATCAGCACTACTAGTTGGAATAGCTTCTACCCACTTAGTAACATAATCAACAGCAACTAAAATATATGTATATCCATTAGAGGCAGGAAACGGTCCCATATAATCAAAGCCCCAAAATCAAATGGTTCAATAACAAGTGAATAATTCATAGGCATTTCTTGACGTCTACTAATATTATCAATTCTTTGATATTTATCACAAGATAAGACAAACTTATGGGCATCCTTGAAGAGAGTAGGCCAATAAAAACCGGATTGCAATACCTTATGTGCAGTTCTATCTCCAGCGTGGTGCCCTCCATAAGCCTCGGAGTGACACTTGCGTAGGATCTGTTCCTGTTCATGCTCAGGTACACAATGTCTAATAACACCATCTACTCCTTCTTTATAAAGATGTGGGTCATCCCAAAAGTAATGTCTCAAATCATAGAAAAACTTTTTCTTTTGTTGGTATGTGAAACTAGGTGGTATAAATTTAGAAACAATGTAATTAGCATAATCAGCATACCATGGAGCAGTACGAGAAGCATTTATGACATTTAATTGTTCATCAGGAAAGCTATCATCAATAGGTAGTGGGTCACTAAGAACATTTTCTAACCTAGACAAGTTGTCTGCAACGGGGTTCTCAGCTCCCTTTCTATCAATAATATGCAAATCAAATTCTTGTAGTAAGAGAACCCATCTAATAAGTCTAGGTTTAGTATCTTTCTTTTCCATAAGATATTTAATAGCAGCATAATTAGTTTTAATAGTTACTTTAGAATCAACAATGTATGGTCTGAACTTATCACAAGCAAATACAACTGCTAAGAATTCTTTTTCAGTAGTAGCATAATTTCTCTGTGCATTGTCTAGAGTTTCACTAGCATATTGAGTAACATTTAATTTCTTATCAACTCTTTGCCCTAGAACAGCACCTACAGCATAATCACTAGCATCACACATAATTTCAAAAGGTAAATTCCAATCAGGTGGCTGAACAATGGGTGCAGAGATCAATGCTTTCTTAAGTATTTCAAATGCTTCTACACAATCATTATGAAAGACAAATGGTATATCTTTTTGTAATAAATTAGTCAGAGGCCGAGAAATTTTTGAGAAGTCCTTAATGAACCTCCTATAAAACCCGGCATGACCAAGGAAACTTCTTATACCTTTGATGTCCTTGGGACACGACATCTTTTCAATAGCATCAACTTTAGCTTTATCAACTTTGATACCTCTTTCAGAAATTTTATGCCCCAAGACAATACCTTCATTAACCATAAAGTGGCACTTATCCCAATTCAAGACAAGGTTAGTTTCTTCACATCTCTGCAAAACTTGATCAAGGTTGCTCAAGCAATCATCAAAAGAGTTGTGCAGAATAGGTCTCTAATATTTGCTCCTTTTCCAGTCCAGAATTCCAGCTGCCGGCATTCTCCCTCCTTATGTAAACCTTGTAAAATAAGAGATAATATGCATAAGTATTGTGACATAACGTGTAATAATAGCCCATAATGCAATAAATATCAATATAAAAGCATGATGCAAAATGGACGTATCACCATGGCGACCCCAGCGGTAGGATGCGAGACGGCGAGAGCGAGGAAGCGACAATAGCTTAGCAAGGAAGGAAGGAGGAAACAGGGGAAATGTGACTTGTGGTCGGGGAGAAAAGGGGGTGGGGAAGGGGGGCGGGGGTAGATATTCGGCGGTAGGCCAAATTTTTTGAAATGTGGAGGGAAACTTTGCGCGCGGTGCCGCCGAACCATTCACTTTGAACAATTGTGTGCATCGCAAACGTCTTCTGCTTTACGCGCATGGGATGAGTTTGATAATTCAAATTTTGGTCTCAAGGCATGGGCACATTCACTTTTAACGCGCGCGGTGCCGCCGGACCATTCACTTTGAACAATTGTGTGCATCGCAAACGATTCTTCTGCTTTACACGCATGGGATGAGTTTGATAATTCAAATTTTGATGGAAATTTCTCTGGGTACGTCATTGAATAATTTAACATAGTTTGCTAATTTGGACACACAAAAGAGCGTACAGCAGACAGAACACACTTCGCTGGTTTTTTTTCGTCACCTCCCCCACCCCATCCCACGCAGCCACTCAAAAACACCCACACCCAACAAAAAAAAATCCATCGACCCCATCCTTCGTTGCCCACTCCCATCGATCCCGTCTATCGTTTCCGCCGCCGCCGCCGCCGCGAGAAAACTCCATCGATCCCCATCCTTCCTTGCCCACTCCCATCGATCGTTGCCACCACCGCCGCCGAATCCTCCGCCCTGCCGCCATTCCGCTCGTACGCCGCTGCCGCCTTTCCGCTCGCACGGTGCACCCCTCCCACATGCCGCCGCCATCTCCCATCGCAGTTGCTCGGGCGTGGAGCTCGTGTGCCATGGGCCATGAACGCCATGGCATCCATGGCCGACAAGAAGGGACCCTCGGCCTCGGCCGTGGGCGCCTGATCGGGACACGGGGTCGCCACGTCGGCCGCCGCCAGCGCCTCATGAATATGCCTAGCGCCCTCTATGCCGCCGCCCATGATCGGATCACCACACCACCCGCGGAGGACGATGCCTCCGTGCCTGGCCGTCGGCTCCTACACGCCCGATGGGGCTGCCTCTCCATGCATTGAGGATGTCGTGGATGTGACGACGTGGAGACGAGGATTGCATTGTTGCGCCCCCGTAGCCGCCGCCACTTCCTACAGACTCCCTGACTCACAGTGCAAGACATCCCAACTCGGGTCCATCCGGGTAAATGCCGCCGCCGCCTTGGCAAGATCCCTTTTTGGCGGCTTGGATCCAGGCAAAAGAGGAGCGGAAGGAGAGAAGTACTGGTCTATGACTCGGGTCATGGGGATGGATGGATCTCTCGGTAATGGTGGATCCAGAGTTCCAGACTCAGTTCATCTTATAGGCTTAATTCGTACTGTATCATTTTGATGAATACGTTGCCCCCCTATTTTTTCTACAATCAAGATTATTTTCCTCTGTGGGGTATGCATATCATCTTCTTTCGTTTTCATT
>NW_021279108.1:5449-6068 GCF_002162155.2 Triticum dicoccoides
CCGACAACCATGGACGACCTTTTGCTGAAGAATCTATTGTTTGCTCCGGTGGATTTGATCTTTAGTCTTCCCTTTCTTTTCTATGGTTGTGAGTAATCAAATCCAATTCGCAGCTCCATGCACGATCAGGGCTAGGGTGTGAATTATGACTGTGTTATATGAGGCCATGATTGTGGCAGGGATGTTTGGTTGGTGGCACGAAGTTGTTTAGTAACAAGATGGGTCTAAACTCAGCTACTAGAGATTTGAGCTGAAGCACAGGAGGAGTTCCTATCATCAGTGCTGGCCGTAAAGCCGAATGCCTATGTTGGTGAGCTCTATAATCCAAACACCCGGAAGATGGTACCCCCTTCGTTCCCTAATATAAGATCTTACTACATTTGATGTAATAAATGTAATAAGATGTTATATTATGGGATAGAGGGAGTAGATGTTATTTTGTACTCTTAGCACATAAGTTGTTTTTAACTTTTTATAAGCAGCTTGTGACATTTCTTAAAAGTAAGGTCATGTAGGCACATGGAGCGCTCCTTTTTTTCGTCACTTTCTACTCAATTGTAAAGGTTTATTTATTGCAGTATAATAATTACTTCTTGTTGAGGGTACTCTGCAGCACTTG
>NW_021279108.1:6208-8871 GCF_002162155.2 Triticum dicoccoides
GATGAAAATTGTCATCTATTCATGTTTACATATACTTTATCTGATGGAGACATGAGCCTGCCAAATGCCTCCACGTTAGTAATGCACATCTCAGACGATACACTCGTCTTCTTTCTTGACTAAACTTTCACACTGATTATGCATCATGGAACAGATCCAACATATTAGTTTATTTGCATGTACGTAGACGGATGACAAGTAAAATAAATTCAAGGATCTTAGTGCAGTTTGACAGCTACAATTTCACGATCATTTCTGGGCTTAGGGAGTCATCATCGTCTCCCCCTTCGCCTTAACTGTCATCACCTACAGTCCAACAACGTCCTGGAGCTCGATTTTATGCTCGGTTTCAGATTTGTTAGTAAGAGCATCTCCAGCCGCGCCCCCAACAGGCCCTCCCCCGGTGTTTTTGCCGCGCTGGCGTCGAAAAAATGGCCGTCTTTCGCTGGCTCGGGCCAAAACTGGTGCCGGCGAACCCAGGCCGAACCCGGCGCCCTGGGGGGCGTCTGGGGAGCCGGCAGAAGCGAAAAGGGCGCGTGGGTCCGCCCTGTCGGCAAGTCGAGCGCCTCTTCCCGCCGTTTCTTGCCGCTTTTCCCCCACTTCCCTCCCGCTCGCTCGCCTTCCTCCCTCCATTCTCTTTCTTCCTCCCGCCAAACTCCCTGCCGCTCGCCTTCCAGTCGGCCGCCATGCCACCGCAGAAGTACGCTGCCCCACGCGCGGCGGCAACCGCGACCGGCACCGTGGCCCAGCCGAAGCAGAGGAAGCCGAGGGCACCACCGTCCAAGCCATCGGGGGGCGGAAGTTTAGCGACGCGAGGCTGTCAGCGCCGACCGGCGGAACATGGCCATCGCCAAGAAGGCCCGCGACAATGCGGCGCGCGCGGCTGCGGTTGCCTCCTCATCGGCGGACCAGGCGGGGATAATGAATCCACCCGGCAGCCACGCCCAGTACACGCCTTGGGGACAGCAAGGCGTCGGTTCTCCGCAGCCATGGGGATCGCCCTCGCCGGGCTACGCCGACGGCGACGCGCACGGTGGTTTCAACACAAACGTGACCTTCCCCCATGGCCACCCGGCCCAGCGCACACCCTCCCCCGCCTTCGCCAGCGTGCAGTACCCTCCATACAACTACTCGCCGCCCGCCTACGCGTCCTCACCGACGCCCCCTTTCCGTCGTGGCCCGCTGCCCTTCTTGCACCCCGACGGGATCAGGTATGCCACGCTGTTCTCCTGCCTCTCTTCGTCGTCCACGCCCGCCAACTGTTTGTTCCTCCGCGTAGTTGTTGCGCATGTTCACCCTGTATCGGCGTGACAACCGCGACATCGACTTCAAGTACCTCCATATTTACAAGCGCATTGATAAGTGCCAGAAGTGGGCGGAAGTCCGGCGCACCCTCGACAAGGCCAAAGAGACATACAAGCTGGACGCGCCGACTCCGGGCGCGTCAGAGGGGCGGCCGGACGGCAACAAAGGGGCCAAGAAGGGAAAACACGCCGACGCGGCTACCGCGCAAGTGCATGAGTCCATTGAGCATTGCCTTGCCGACGCACAGGCCTGGGCCGTCCTGCTTGAAGAGAAAACCGCGGCGCGGTGGTCGTCGTTGATGACGAATAGCGCCATCAAGCTCGGCCTGCTTCGAACCAACGTCACCGCGAAGAAGAGGAACACCGACCTGGCTTTTTTGATGGGCGGGGCGGACATACTCCAGAGCAATGACGAGAAGCTCAAGGCGTGGTACATGGTGGAGCGCGGCCTCATCCTGAACCAGCTGCCGACGACGCCAACTCCCGCGCCCACGGCCACGCCGACGCCAAGCCCGAGTGATGATGCCTCCACGACGCCGCCCAGCAGCACCGAAGCCGCGCCGACACTGCCCAGCACCGAAGCAGCTCCGACACCGCCGAGCCCGCGCACGCCGACTCCGCCGAGTGATTCGTTGCGCACGCGAACTTGCGGCGCTCTGGTTTTTGTATGATCGCCGAACGGTGACTTGTGATCGCCGGATTTGCGGCGTCTTTTGTGATGAGTGGGAACGACCAAGTTCGAAATTTTCGTATCCTGGGGCCGGCGCCTGGGGGTGTGACTGGGAGTTAGGTCGCCCCCAGGGGCTGAGCTAGCGCCGGTTCGCCCCTAGGCCGCTCTTTTTAGGCGCCCTAGGGGGCGAACGGCTGGAGATGCTCTAAGGGACTGCTGATCATATTTGTTTGTTCTGAGAACAACGAACATGTGAACTCCCATGACCACTCTTTATTCTATTTGTAAATTGATCTGATTCTTTCTATATGTATGTACAATGTTCTCGTTGCGGAGCACATGAGAGACGTGATACTCCAAACTCCCACTAAATTGCATAGTTAATGATTCAAATCTTAGCATCTCAAAATGGGTGTTGAATTATGTTCAACTAATCTTATTCGTATATGGTGATCTGTTGTAGTGTACAAATCATTTTTCATATATATCATGACCTCTTTGTAATGTTTCTTACCATTTCTAAATGGGCACCGGTTTCTGCTATCACTTGCAATTATTTCTTAGGTAATTTTCTGGACCAGTACACAGCCAGATTTTCAGGATTAAGAACACCAGTGGGTTAATATGTTACTAAAACTGTTGGTACCTCATCTGGTTGGTTGGGGGCTTAATCTTGTTCTAAAAAGATA
>NW_021279109.1:0-1072 GCF_002162155.2 Triticum dicoccoides
ACATAGCAATATGAGTGTGTTGGGCTAATGCAACTAAAACCAGAAGGGTTTGAACAAATTTGAATCAAGGATTCAAATTTCAAATTCAAATATGGCCTTTTAAAGTGCTTTTCCTTGTTCTGCTTAAAACATCAATTTAACTTGTTTGATCATGCATGAAAATAGTACAGATGGATAGATTGGATTTTTCTGATCATTTTTCATATATAATTTGTCCAATTTGGAGTTACAGAATAAAAGTTATGAATTTTTGAAGTTTAAATAATATTCTGGAATTTCCTGATTTAAATTAAATCCAGAAATTATAATATTGCGCCAGCATGACGTCAGCATGACGTTAGTGGTCAACTGCGGCTGGCTGGGGTCAAACCTGACGTGTGGGGCCCACACGTCAGTGACAGGGGGGTTAAACAGGGTTAGTTTAATCCTAATTAGGGGTTAGTGGCGCTGGGGCCCACTGGTCAGTGTCAGGGGGTTAACTAACAGTGGTTAGCGCTAATCCTAATTAGCTACAGGGCTGGGCCCACCTGTCAGGGACTCAGGGGGGGGGGTCCTGCCGTGGTCAAAGTGGGTCAAACCCACCGGCGACGTGACGCCGGCGAGGCCCGAGACGGCGGCGCAATGCGGGATCGCGCTACAGGGCACGGGCGAGGCCGTTCTTGGGCTCGTTGGAGAGCTCTTGCTCCCGCGCGTCGAACGGTGGTGGTGGCCGAGCCTGGGGTGGCCGGTACCGTCGACGGCGAGCTCGTGAGTGGCGGCCGGAGTTCGGGTGCGGTCGGAGTCGGCGTTGCAGGGTGTTTGGGGAGGCGTTGGTGCGTGCTGCGTGCTCCTAGTGAGGCGTGGAGCACGATAGTGTGCTCGGTTGGGCGCTACGGTGACCGTGGCCACGACGGCGACATCGCCGGCGGCGTGGAGCTCTCGGCCAAGGTGGGGCTAAGGCCTAGAGGTCGAAAGAGACCAGGGGAGAAGGGGGAAACGACTCGGGGGCTCACCGCGGTTGCAGTGGGCGTCGAAGCGGACTCGGAGACGCGCTGGAGACGGCGAATTCGACGGCGATGATGGTCGGAGCCCG
>NW_021279110.1:0-1118 GCF_002162155.2 Triticum dicoccoides
ACATATCAGGGATAGATATGATGATCCTTGAAATATTCATGATGTTTGACACCGCGAAAGTAGAAATCAAGAAGGAGCATCAATTGTTGATGGTTGGTGAAACCACTAGTTTCAAGAAGGGCAAGGGAACAAAGGGATACTTCATGAAACGGCAATTCAGCTGCTGCTCTAGTGAAGAAACCCAAGGTTGAACCCAAACCCGAGACTAAGTGCTTCTGTAATAAGGGGAACAACCACTGGAGCAGCATTACCCTAGATACTTGGTAGATGAGAAGGCTGGCAAGGTCGATAGAAGTATATTGGATATACATTATGTTAATGTGTACTTTACTAGTACTCCTAGTAGCACCAGGGTATTGGATACCGGTTCGGTTGCTAAGTGTTAGTAACTCGAAATAAAAGCTACGGAATAAACGGAGACTAGCTAAAGGTGAGCTGACGATATATGTTGGAAGTGTTTCCAAGGTTGATATGATGAAGCATCGCACGCTCCCTCTACCACCGAGATTGGTGTTTGCGTTGAGCATAGACATGATTGGATTATGTCTATCGCAATACGGTTATTCATTTAAGGAGAATAATGGTTACTCTATTTTTGAATAATACCTTCAATGGTCTTGCACCTAAAGGAATGGTTTATTGAATCTCGGTCGTAGTGATACACATTTTCATGCCAACAGATATAAGATAGTAATGATAGTACCACTTACTTGTGGCACTGCCATGTAAGTCATAATGGTATAAAACGCATGAAGAAGCTCCATGTTGATGGATCTTTGGACTCACTCGTTTTTGAAAAGTTTGAGACATGCGAACCATGTCTATTGGTGTATATGCATGAAGAAACTCCATGCAAATGGATCGTTCGGACTCACTTGATTTTGAATCACTTGAGATATGCAAATCATACCACATGGGCAAGATGACTGAAAAGCCTCATTTTCAGTAAGATGGAACAAGATAGCAACTTGTTGGAAGTAACACATTTTGATGTGTGCAGTCGAATGAGTGCTGAGGCATGCAGTGAATATCATTATGTTCTTACTTCACAGATGATTCGAGTAAATGTTGAGTATATTTACTTGATGAAACACAAGTCTGAATTATTGAATGGTTCA
>NW_021279111.1:0-1403 GCF_002162155.2 Triticum dicoccoides
CCTAGTCCTTGTCGCGAGGCGTCGCAGTAGATAACAAAGTCCTTGGAGAAGTCTGGCGGTACCAGTACGGGAGCAGAGGTCAGGCGTCTTTTCAGTTCCTGAAAGCTGTGCTCACATTGTGGAGTCCACTCGAACTTCTTATCTTTCTTGAGGAGTTCGGTTAGAGGTTTAGCAACCTTGGAGAAGTTCTCGACAAAGCGACGACAATAGCTCGCTAAGCCCAGAAAACTCCGAACTTGCTTGACCGATTCAGGTGGAGTCCAATTAAGGACGGCTTGAACTCGCTCAGGGTTAACAGCAATACCTTTACCAGATATTACATGACCCAGATAGGTCACTTCTGATAACCAGAATTCACATTTAGAAAATTTGGCATAAAGGCGATGCTCTCGAAGTTTCTTCAACACTAGCCTTAGATGTTCGGCATGTTCTTCCTCGTTCTTGGAGTAGATGACTATATCATCGAGGTAAACCACGACGAATTTATCCAAATACTCCATGAAGATTGAGTTCATTAACCGAGAAAAGGTGGCTGGAGCGTTGGTTAAACCGAAGGACATGACGGTGTACTCGTATTGGCCATAACGAGTAACAAAGGCCGTTTTAGGAATGTCCCCGTTTCTGATTTTGATTTGATGGTAGCCCAACCTCAAATCCATCTTGGAGAAGACTGAGGATCCAGCGAGCTGATCATACAGGTCGTTGATCCTGGGAAGTGGATATTTGTTCTTGATTGTGACCAAATTGACAGGTCGGTAATCTACAACCATCCGGTCCGTACCATCCTTCTTCTTGACGAAGAGAACGGGGCAAGCCCACGGAGATGAACTAGGTCGGATGAAATCCTTTTTCAAGGACTCATCGAGTTGTTTCTTAAGCTCGGCTAGTTCTAGGGGTGTCATCTTATAGGGTCTTCTAGCAATCGGCACGGTTCCTGGGATGAGGTCTATTACGAACTCAACATCCCTGTCAGGTGGAACACCTGGCAATTCTTCTGGGAAGACATCCGGGAAGTCACGGACTACCGGCACGTCCTCAAGGTCTGGCAAAGGGCTGGCGTTAAGAGAATATAATTGTCGCTTGGCTATTCGGGTCAAGACATTGACTATCTTCCCCGAAGGATGGGTGAGTTGAACAGTCCTAGAGAAGCAATCAATTTGGGCATGATGAGCTGACATCCAGTCCATACCCAGAATGATATTAATATCTGAAGATTTAAGGGCTATCAAAGACGCGAGGAAAACAAGTCTGTCGACTTGGATTTCATTTCCATAACTTACCCTAGAGGTCTGCCATCTAGAACCAGGGGTAGAAATTTCCATAGTGGATGGCATGTCACAGAATGCAACGTTATGCAAACGAGCATAATTTTCGGATATAAAAGAATGAGAGGCTCCTGTATC
>NW_021279112.1:0-1374 GCF_002162155.2 Triticum dicoccoides
GCGAATTCGGCAAATGGAAGGCACTTCTCCCAGTCCATTCCGAACGAGATAACAGAGGCTCGAAGCATGTCTTCTAGAATCTGATTGACGCGTTCCACTTGACCACTTGACTGAGGGTGGAAAGCGGTGCTAAAGGAGAGACGGGTTCCCATAGCATTTTGGAAACTTTCCCAAAATCGAGAGGTGAAAAGACTTCCTCGATCCGAATTGATTTCCAAAGGGACACCATGAAGAGACACTATTCGGGAGATGTATAAGTCTGCCAGCTGACTAGCGGTTATACTCTCACGAACAGGTAAGAAATGAGCTACTTTGGAAAGACGATCGACCACAACGAAAATAGCATTATTCCCTCTTTTGGTCCTGGGAAAACCGGTAATGAAATCCATACCAATTTTATCCCATTTCCATTCAGGAATAGCTAATGGTTGAAGGGTGCCAGCAGGCCGTTGATGCTCTGCTTTTACATGACAGACGTTGCAATTAGCAATATACTGAGCGATTTCTCTCTTCATCCTAGTCCACCAGAACCTCTGGCGTAGGTCCTGATACATTTTAGTACTACCGGGATGAATAGTGAGAGGAGATTCATGAGCTTCCTTAAGGATTAATCGCCTTAGGTTGCGCACTTTGGGAACTACTAGTCGATTCCCGAAGTATACGACTCCTTGATCATTAACGGAGAAACAATTCGCAATTCCTTTCTGAATGTTTCTCTTGATGCGGGAGATTCCCGGATCTACCTTCTGTGCGTTGATAATTTGATCCGTAAGGGTAGGTTTTGCCACCAAGGTGGAGAGAAAACCTTGAGGTACAATGTGAAGGTTAAGCTTCCGAAATTCCTCATGGAGAAGCGGTTGACTTTGTTGTAACATCAGGTTGTTACAATAAGATTTACGACTTAGCGCATCAGCCATGACGTTGGCTTTCCCTGGGGTATAGGTTATCCCTAAGTCGAAGTATGTGATCAATTCAACCCAACGTCTCTGCCTGAGATTCAAATCCGGTTGGGTGAAAATATACTTCAGACTTTGGTGATCAGTGAATATTTCGCAACGATTACCGAGGAGATAATGTCGCCAGGTCTTAAGTGCATAGACTACGGCTGCAAGCTCTAGGTCATGAGTGGGATAATTCTCCTCATGTGGGTGCAATTGCCGTGAAGCGTAAGCAATTACGTGTCGATCTTGCATGAGAATGCAACCTAGTCCTTGTCGCGAGGCGTCGCAGTAGATAACAAAGTCCTTGGAGAAGTCTGGCGGTACCAGTACGGGAGCAGAGGTCAGGCGTCTTTTCAGTTCCTGAAAGCTGTGCTCACATTGTGGAGTCCATTCGAACTTCTTATCTTTCTTGAGGAGTTCAGTTAGAGGTTTA
>NW_021279113.1:0-1193 GCF_002162155.2 Triticum dicoccoides
AGTAGCAGGCATGACAAACAAGCATGAATGAGTAGGCACATCAGGGCTCAAACAACTCCTACTCATGCTAGTGGGTTTCATCTAATTACTGTGGAATGACAGGTCATGCAGAGGATAAAGGGGTTCAGCTACCGCAGCAAGTAACAGATGAATCGATGTTGTCCTAATGCAGTAAAAGAGAGCAGGAGCGAGAGAGTGGGATTTTATCGGAATGAACAAGGGGGTTTTGCTTGCCTGGCACTTCTGAAGATAACATTGAGTCTTCATCAGTGTCAACGATCACATCATCGGTATCACGTCTATCGAGAGGGGACAAATACCGGCAACATAGAAAGGAACACAATCATTGCAATGCACAATATGATGCATGATCATGACATGGCAAAATGAATGTGTTTTGGGCTAATGCATCTAAAACCAGATTAAATGAAGTTGGTTTGAATATAAAATTCAAATTCAAACTCCATATGTGATTATTCAAATGCCATTTATTGGTTTTGTCCAAAACAGAGGACAAACATTGTTCAAACATGCATGAAAATGGTACAGATGGATTCCTTGAATTTTTCTGATAATTTTTCATATATAATTTATTTAATTTGGAGTTACGGTTGAATTTCTATGAATTTTAGAAGTTTTAGGCATTTTCTGGAATTTCCTGAATATTTAGAATTAAAAATAATTCCAGAAAATGAATTATGGTGTCAGCATGACCTCATGCTGACCTCAGCAGGTCAACGGGCGGTCCAGGTCAAACCTGACGTGTGGGGTCCACACGTCAGTGACTCAGGGGCTAATCCCGCGTTGACCCGGGCTTTGACCCGCTACGGGGCCCACTGTCAGTGTCACGGGGTTAGTTTAACAGGGTCATTAGTGCTAATTAGGCGTGCCACGTCGGCAGTCGCCGGAGTGTCGCCGGCGACGACCACGGCCGACAGCGGAGGTGCACCGTGCGCTCGCTACGGAGCACCATTTGACGTGCGGTTTGCTCCTACGGGTTCCTGGGAGGAAGGCGCATCTAAAGAGGCAAGTGACAGCAGCTGGGGTGGCCGGAGCTGCCGGCGGCGAGCTCTTTTGCGGCTGCCGGAGCTCGGGCAATCTCGGGGTGGCGTTACAGAGCACGGGAGGAGGCGTTGTGGGTGTCTACGGTTTCATGCGATCGTGCTGATCACGATGGTGGGCTCGGGAACGAG
>NW_021279114.1:0-927 GCF_002162155.2 Triticum dicoccoides
CTCCTAATCCAATTCCACTAGCATCACATTCAAGCTCAAAAGTCTTATTAAAATCAGGAAGTTGGAGTAAAGGAGCATGTGTCAACTTATCTTTCAATACCGTGAAGGCTTCTTCCTGTGCGGTACCCCAAACAAAAGGCACATCCTTCTTTGTAAGCTCGTTGAGAGGTGCAGCAATGGTGCTGAAATCTCTCACAAAACGCCTATAGAATCCAGCGAGGCCAAGAAAACTCCTCACTTGTGTGACCGTTTTGGGCTGCGGCCAACTCTCAATAGCTTCAATCTTGGCTTTGTCAACTTCAATTCCCTGTGGAGTAACAACATAGCCAAGAAAAGATACTCGGTCGGTGCAAAAGGTGCACTTCCCAAGGTTACCAAACAAATGTGCATCACGTAGAGCAATAAAAACAGCACGTAAATGTTCCAAATGTTCTTCCAAAGATCTGCTATAAATCAATATGTCATCAAAGTAAACTACCACAAATCGTCCAATGAAAACACGTAAAACTTCGTTCATTAATCTCATGAAAGTACTAGGTGCATTAGTTAACCCAAAAGGCATGACTAACCACTCATATAATCCAAACTTAGTTTTAAATGCTGTTTTCCATTCATCTCCCAATTTCATATGAATTTGATGGTAGCCACTACGCAAATCAACTTTGGAGAATATTGTAGAGCCACTCAATTCATCAAGCATATCATCTAGCCTAGGAATAGGATGACGATAACGAATAGTAATATTATTAATGCCTCTACAATCAACACACATACGTGATGTACCATCCTTTTTCGGCACTAGAATAATAGGAACAGCACAAGGACTAAGGGATTCGCGTATATAACCTTTGTCGAGAAGCTCTTGTACTTGACGCATAATCTCCTTCGTCTCCTCTGGATTGGTACGGTATGGTGCACGGTTTGGCA
>NW_021279115.1:0-1701 GCF_002162155.2 Triticum dicoccoides
GTAGTAGCTGAATCATGGATCACAAACACAGAACTCAGTTCCTGAGGACGGCTGCAATGAGACAACCCACCATGTACTCCTACATGGCCTCTCACCGCTACCTTTACCAAATCGTGTTCACACGCTTAGCTCACACACCGTAGGACATGTTCACACACCTCTGATTCATCCCCGATGAATCAGACCCGACTCAACTCTAAGCAGTAGCAGGCATGACAAACAAGCATGAATGAGTAGGCACAACAGGGCTCAAACAACTCCTACTCATGCTAGTGGGTTTCATCTATTTACTGTGGAATGACAGGTCATGCAGAGGATAAAGGGGTTCAGCTACCGCAGCAAGTAACAGATGAATCGGTGTTGTCCTAATGCAGTAAAAGAGAGCAGGAGCGAGAGAGTAGGATTGTATCGGAATGAACAAGGGGGTTTTGCTTGCCTGGCACTTCTGAAGATAATATAGCTCTTCACCGGTGTCATCGATCACATCGGCGGTACACGTCTATCGAGAGGGGACAATTACCGGCAAATACAGAAAAACACGATCAATGCAATGCACAATATGATGCATGATCATGACATGGCAAAATGGATGTGTTTTGGGCTAATGCAACTAGCAACAGATTAAATGAAGTTAGTTTGAATACAAGATTCAAATTCAAACTCCATATGTGATTATTCAAATGCCATTTATATGATTTGTGCTAAACAGCAGCTATAAGTTGTTCTAACATGCATGAAAATGGTACAGATGGATTCCTTGAATTTTTCTGATAATTTTTCATATATAATTTATTTAATTTGGAGTTACGGTTAATTTTCTATGATTTATTGAAGTTTTAGTTATTTTCTGGAATTTCAGAATTAAGTTAAATCCAGAAAATGAGTTATGACATCAGCACTGCGTCATGCTTGCATCAGCAAGTCAACAGGGCTGCCCCAGGTCAAACCTGACGTGTGGGGTCCACACGTCAGTGACACAGGGACTAATCCCGCGTTGACCCGGGCTGGTTAGCTTTGACTAAGCCCTGGGGCCCACTTGTCAGCGTCAGTAGGTGGGGGGTTAGTGACTAATTAACTAAGCCACGTCGACTTCGCCGGAGTTCGGCCGGCGACGACCAAAACTGCGGCGGGAGCTCGCCGGACTTGAGCTACAGGCGGCGGCTGGACTCGCGGAGACCACCGGGGCGTAGCCCGTGCTCTTCCGCATCCAACGGAGCAGGAAGGAGCGGACGGGGTGCGCTGTACTCGCCGGAGTCGAGCTCGCGGCGGCGGCCGGAGCTCGGGCAATAGCGGAGATGGTGCTATGGTGCATGGGAGGAGGGGCTGGTGGGCGCTACAGGCTCCTGGGAGTTCTCTGAGCACAACGGTGTGCTCGGATTCGAGCTGTGGTGGCTCTAGCCACGCCGGCGATGAGGCGCGGCGGCGGCGAGCTTCGGGCACGGCAGCGCTAGCGCTAGGGAGCGTGCGGAGCGACGGGAAACAGGGGCGAACGGCAGAGGAGCTCACCGCGGTTCCGCAGGGTTGGTCAGTGGGCTCGGGGATGTCCTGTCGGCGGCGAATCGAACGGCGGCGAGCTTCGGTGGCCGGCGATGAAACGACGATGGTGGCGGCGTTGCGGGGCTTCCGGAGGCCGTGGGTCGGTGGGGAGGAAGGAGGGGGTCGAGGCGGAGCTCGCAAGCACAGCGAGGGGTCGAGGGGGAG
>NW_021279116.1:0-1567 GCF_002162155.2 Triticum dicoccoides
TTAAGTGCATAGACTACGGCTGCAAGCTCTAGATCATGAGTAGGATAATTCTCCTCATGTGGGTGCAATTGCCGTGAAGCGTAGGCAATTACGTGTCGATCTTGCATGAGGATGCAACCTAGTCCTTGTCGCGAGGCGTCGCAGTAGATAACAAAGTCCTTGGAGAAGTCTGGCGGTACCAGTACGGGAGCAGAAGTCAGGCGTCTTTTCAGTTCCTGAAAGCTGTGCTCACATTGTGGAGTCCACTCGAACTTCTTATCTTTCTTGAGGAGTTCGGTTAGAGGTTTAGCAACTTTGGAGAAGTTCTCGACAAAGCGACGACAATAGCTCGCTAAGCCCAGAAAGCTCCGAACTTGCTTGACCGATTCAGGTGGAGTCCAATTAAGGACGGCTTGAACTCGCTCAGGGTTAACAGCAATACCTTTACCAGATATTACATGACCCAGATAGGTCACTTCTGACAACCAGAATTCACATTTAGAAAATTTGGCATAAAGGCGATGCTCTCGAAGTTTCTTCAACACTAGCCTTAAATGTTCGGCATGTTCTTCCTCGTTCTTGGAGTAGATGAGTATATCATCGAGGTAAACTACGACGAATTTATCCAAATACTCCATGAAGATTGAGTTCATTAACCGAGAAAAGGTGGCTGGAGCGTTGGTTAAACCGAAGGACATGACGGTGTACTCGTATTGGCCATAATGAGTAACAAAGGCCGTTTTAGGAATGTCCCCGTTTCTGATTTTGATTTGATGGTAGCCCAACCTCAAATCCATCTTGGAGAAGACTGAGGATCCAGCGAGCTGATCGTACAGGTCGTTGATCCTGGGAAGCGGATATTTGTTCTTGATTGTGACCAAATTGACAGGTCGGTAATCTACAACCATCCGGTCCGTACCATCCTTCTTCTTGACGAATAGGACGGGGCAAGCCCACGGAGATGAGCTAGGTCGGATGAAACCCTTTTTCAAGGACTCATCGAGTTGTTTCTTAAGCTCGGCTAGTTCTAGGGGTGCCATCTTATAAGGTCTTCTAGCAATCGGAACGGTTCCTGGAATGAGGTCTATTACGAACTCAACCTCCCTGTCAGGTGGTACACCTGGCAATTCCTCTGGAAAGACATCCGGGAAGTCACGGACTACCGGAACGTCCTCAAGGTCTGGCAAAGGGCTGGCGTTAAGAGAATATAATTGTCGCTTGGCTATTCGGGTCAAGACATTGACTATCTTCCCCGAAGGATGGGTGAGTTGAACAGTCCTAGAGAAGCAATCGATTTGGGCATGATGAGCCGACATCCAGTCCATACCCAGAATGATATTAATATCTGAAGATTTAAGGGCTATCAAAGACGCGAGGAAAACAAGTCTGTCGACTTGGATTTCATTTCCATAACTTACCCTAGAGGTCTGCCATCTAGAACCAGGGGTAGAAATTTCCATAGTGGATGGCATGTCACAGAATGCAACGTTATGCAAACGAGCATAACTTTCGGATATAAAAGAATGAGAGGCTCCTGTATCGAAAAGAACAGATGCCGGGTGGCAATTAACAAGAAGCGTACCGAGAA
>NW_021279117.1:0-2115 GCF_002162155.2 Triticum dicoccoides
TGAAGGTGTCTTCATAGTCAAGTCCAAAACGCTGTCGAAAACCACGAGCAACCAGACGAGCCTTATAGCGCTCAATGGACCCATCAGAATGCCTCTTCACTTTGAAAACCCATTTGGAATCAATGACATTTACCCGTGATTGTGGAGGAACAAGAGTCCATGTCTGATTGCGAAGAAGCGCTTGATACTCCTGCTCCATGGCCTCTCTCCAATGAGGAATGCGCATAGCAGCTTGATACATGCGTGGCTCAGAGGATGGATCTGCGAGAGCAGCAGACATGCACGCCTGCTAACCAAGCAACTGTGCCATCGTGACGTTGCTTAGGCTGAAAAATGCCACTCCGACTGCGCGTATGTGGACGTAGAGCAGCAGCAGGAGCCGGCGGAGGTGAAGGTGACGGAGACGTGACGGTCGCCGGAGATGCAGGAATCACCTCAGGCGAGCTCGGGACAGACGACTCCGGGCTGCATGGCGAAGACTGGCCCGACGACAGGGGCTCAGAGGCCATGGGCGAACCGAGAGTGGGCGAGGCCAGCTCCGGTGACACCGGCCCAGACGGCCTTGGCGAGGCGAGAGCAGGCGAGGCCGGCCCTGATGAGAAGGGCCCAGACACCCTGGGCGAGGCAGGGGCAGGCGAGGCCAGGCCTGGTGATGACTGCCCCGACGCCCTGGGCGAGACGGGGACCGAGGAGGCCGGCCCAGTCGGCGGGGTTGCAGGGCGCGACGATGGCGAAGGCAGCCCAGAAGCCAGAGGCGACCGGGCCAGGACGTCGATCGGTCGTGCATGAGCACGGAAACCGAGGCCATGCAGGGGCGCCATGTGCTCCTCATGCACAACAGAAGGTGCCGAGGATGAAGGCGATGGCGACGAAGAGGAAGATGGCACTTCCAGAATCTCCAAACGAGCCCCACGACCAGTGCCTGCACCATGGTTAGGCAACAATAGAGGAGAATATGCAACATCATCAAATTGGTCAGAAGCAACAGAGGATGAATGCATGACAGGTGGCTCGGTAGTGGACACAGGGAGTTTGGCAAAGGGAAAAACATGCTCATCAAACACAACATCCCGAGAGATGTAGACACGATTAGTGGGCACATGAAGACATTTGTATCCTTTATGAAGAGAGCTATAACCAAGAAAAACACACTTCTTGAAACGAAACTCGATCTTACGCTTGTTATATGGACGGAGATGGGGCCAGCAAGCACACCCAAACACCTTGAGAAAGGTGTAGTCCGGTTGTTCATTAAGGAGAACTTCAATGGGAGTCTTCATATTCAAAACACGAGTGGGAGTACGATTGATAAGAAAACATGCAGTGGTGAAAGCATCACTCCAAAAACGAAACGGAACAGATGCATGGGCCAAAAGAGTCAGACCAGCTTCAACAATGTGACGATGCTTACGTTCCACTGAACCATTCTGCTGATGTGTATGTGGACATGCTAAACGTTGAGTGATCCCAAGCGACTGAAAGAAGGAGTTGAGGTTGCGATACTCGCCACCCCAGTCCGACTGAACATGAACAATTTTGTGCTTGAGAAGGCGTTCAACATGTTTTTGGAACTGAACAAAAATGTCAAACACATCAGATTTACGTTTGATAAGATAAAGCCAGGTAAAGCGGCTGTAAGCATCAACAAAACTGATATAGTAATTATGACCACTAACAGAAGTCTGAGCAGGACCCCATACATCTGAAAACACAAGTTCTAAAGGATGTTTCACCTCACGACTGAACTCCGAAAAAGGAAGTTGATGACTCTTCCCCTGCTGACAAGCATCACACACTGCTACATCTTTATTACTAGACACACTAGGAAGCTCATGACGACGCAAAACATGCCGGACAATAGGTGTGGCCGGGTGACCAAGACGAGCATGCCACTGTGACGGAGATACCCGAACTCCACTGAAGACGCGAGCGACGCCAGGATGCTCCAGACGATAGAGACCTTGGCAGAGCCGCCCACTAAGAAGAATGTCCCTCGTGCCCCGATCCTTAATAAAAAGATCAAAAGGATGAAATTCACAAAGCACATTATTATCACGAGTGAGTTTAGGAACTGAAAGAAGATTACGTGTCACAGATGGAACTCGAAGAACATTG
>NW_021279118.1:0-1029 GCF_002162155.2 Triticum dicoccoides
CGGGGAGAAGGGGAAATGGAAGAGGAGCTCACAGCGAGGTCGATGAGCAGCTCGGTGGTCTCGGGGAGGCGGCGGAGGTGGCGAATTGACCGCGGCGATCACCGGCACCCGAGGTCGGAAACGGCGGCGTTGGAGATGCAGCAGAGCTTCTGGCGCCGCGTGACTCGATGGAGAGGACGACGACGTCGTGGCGGAGCTCGGAAGCGCGTCGGAGAGGAGAGGGGGTGGCTGTGGTCATGGCTACGGCGAGCGGCGTTCTCAGGTGCGTTCGGTGACGAGAGGGAGGGAGAGCAGAGGAGGAGGAGGGGGTCCAGAGAGAGGATGAGGGGGAAGGAGAGCGAGAGGGGCCCGGGGGGGTGCGTGGCGATGCCAGGAGAGTCCAGGGCGAAGCGGCAAGCAGGAGGTGGCCGTCGGTGGCCGTGCGCGTGCTGGCGCGCCGTGGGCACACGCCCGTCCTTCTGTCCAGGGAGGAAGACGACGGGGAAGCTGTGGTGGTGGGCTGGGCCGCGCTGGGGGAGCCGGGCCGGGCAGGTAAGCAGGTAAGTGGCCCAGGTGGCCTCTCTCCCCTTTTTTTTCTATTTTGTTTCTCTTTTCTATTTCTGTAGTTTTGTTTTTGATTTGTTTTAAAAAATCAAATCATTTTATAAAATCCTGGAAATAATTATGGGTACTTTCTGAATTATTTCAGTGACCCTTATCAATTTCCAACATGTATTTGAGCATTTAAATTATTTATAGTATTTAAATGCCCAAAGTCAAATACAATATGATTTAATTCAAAAATCCAAAAATGACCTAGGAATATAATCATCATTTTTGGCAGAGGTTTCCACCTTAACCAGAAATCATGAACTTTTCTTAGGAACCTTTTGGGTTTATTGAAAAGATTTTAATTCACCCTAGTTGAGTTGATTTAATGCTAGGGTTTGAACATCCCCATTTCAATTTTAGGCAAAATTTAAACATGATGCAAACATGAAGCTAGCCTAGAGCACTACCAGCAGCTAGGGATGTGACAACTCACCCCCA
>NW_021279119.1:0-1486 GCF_002162155.2 Triticum dicoccoides
AGATAATGCAAACAAGAACAACACATCAAGGCAAGTTTAAATGAGGCCGGGAACAACATATAACAATTCCGGTAAGTCCTCATATGTAAATTTCGAAATTGGTCCAGATCTGAATAAACCTTATGTTCAAGTTGTTAAACAGCAAGTTAAGATGCACCACGAGGATCTACATGAAATTCTAGTCAAGTTACATATAAAGTTCATTTAATTCGGAGCTACGGTCTAGAAGATAAGAGCAAAACAAGTTAAACATGGCATTGATGCAAAACGCATACAAACATCAAGCTAACACCTCAAAACAAGGATGCAACATGATAATATGAAGCTACATGCAAAATCAAGCAAGTTTCATATAGAGCACACTCAAAACGGAGCAACGGTTCAACACACCCACACTATACAAGTCATAGCAACAATCTGTCCATAACAACAACTAGGCATCTTACAAGCATCAAAACAACATGCTACAGCACCCCAACATAAGAACAAAAGGCATGAGCATGAAGTACAGGTAAAGCATGACAAGACATAAACACTGATCTATCTCCAGAAACAACTAGAACATGCTCAAAAGGACATGGAAAGATTGCAAATAATAACAGTTTCAGACTTATCAGGAAATAACATCAGGTTGCAATGTTTAGAGCAAGCAAACAACATGTTACAGGAACTTATCATGAAAAACAAAGGCATGGCATGAATCTACTAAATACGTAGAACAAAAGTCACTTACTGAACATAAGCCAAAAAGGATCAGAAGATATGATGGCACCCATGTAAATATGGCAAGTTATATGACACATTCATACATGGCAGAAACAACAATAAGTAGGCATGTTGGTGAGCTTGAATCACTCACCACAGAGCAATACATGGCATGGCAAGACAACCAACAGTAAGAAGACATATTTGATAAGCTAAGCATGGCAAGAACAAGTTCATAGGGTGCATGGATCACCAGCAAAACACATGTCCAATATTGAATTTAATGTTAACGGGCTGACAGCAACATTATTTAGCAGGTTTGGAGCAAGATATGAACAATCTACAGCAAGATATAAATGCAACCAGGGGCATGAATGGATAGAGCATGAAATTTTTAACAAAACATACTTAGTGAACATCTCCAGATTATGCATGGAATGACTAGTAGCAGCAGGTTAACATAGCAACAAAATATAACAGAATCAGCCTAGCAAAACAGCAACAGCAAGTACCCTACTTAACAAGCTCGATGCACTCAGCACACAACTCACAAAAATACATGGTTAACACCTCTAGAAAGATTACATATCATAGATCAAAACACATGTAGACATCAACCTCATAGGATGCACACATCAAACATGGCAAAAACGACAAATCAGCATGTTATAATAGTTCCAGCAGATTAACATCAACATGCACTCTTCCAACAGCATTTCGGGCATCAAGATGAGCTCAAATGAAAATGATGCAATGAGATTAAATGATTTACTCGTTGAGA
>NW_021279120.1:0-2180 GCF_002162155.2 Triticum dicoccoides
GTTAGCGACGCCACCACTTTCAAGCACGGCGCGGCCTCGGGAAGAGCTCCCACAATCGCCTACCACGGGAGCCCCAGCTTGTGGCCCAACCTTAGGAGCTCGCTTTCTCTTGGCGCTCGAGCCTTAGGAGGGATGTTGGACCAAGGAATTCAAGGAATATCTAATGCAAGGGGCGTTACTGGAGAAGGAAGAGGACGCAGAGCGCGTGGCCCGTCAAGCCATGGCATACTGCATCAGGGAAGGTGAGTTGTAGAGGAAGCGACCAAATGATGTTTCATTGTGTTGCATCTCCAAGGGCCAGAGGAAGGAATTGATGATGGACATACACGGCGGTGACTAGGGACACCACTCGTCGTCACAGACTCTCGTCGGCAAGGTGTTCCGCAGTAGGTTCTACTAGCCCAAGGCGCTCAACGACGCAATTGAGCTTGTGAAGTCCTGTGAAGCTTGCCAGTTCCACGCCAAGCAGATCCATCAGCCAGCTCAGGCCCTCCAGACTATACCGCTCACATGGTCGCTCACGGTCTGGGGGCTGGATATCTTGGGCCCATTCCCTCGAGCGCCAGGAGGCTACCACTACCTCTACGTCGCCATCGGCAAGTTCACCAAGTGGGCGGAAGTGGAAGCCGTCCGCACCATCCCA
Source organism: Triticum dicoccoides (assembly GCF_002162155.2). Taxonomy (NCBI): domain Eukaryota; kingdom Viridiplantae; phylum Streptophyta; class Magnoliopsida; order Poales; family Poaceae; genus Triticum; species Triticum dicoccoides. The sequence continues at coordinate 644 of NW_021279120.1, forward strand.
GCTGGTTCCACGGTCAAGTTCATCAAGGGCCTCATGAGCCGTTTCGGGGTCCCCAACCGCATCATCACCGACAACGGCTTGTAGTTCACCAGTAACCTCTTTAAAACATACTATGCTAACCTTGGAACGCAGATCTGCTATGCTTTGGTGGCGCACCCCAGAAGCAATGGCCAGGCTGAACGCGCCAACGCGGAGATCCTGAGCGGCCTCAAGACCAGGACCTTCAAGAAGAAGCTCGAGGCCTGCGGCAGGGGCTGGCATGATGAGCTCCAGTCCGTGCCATGGTCCATACGCACCACCACCACTAAGCTGACGAGCGAGACCCCATTCTTCCTCTTCTACGGAGCTGAAGCGGTCCTCCCTCACGAGGTCAAACATCGCTCCGCACAGGTCCTGGAGTTTGATGAAATGCAGCAGGACGACACGTGGGGGATGGACCTCGTACTAGGGGAGGAACGACGCTACGCTGAGGGCGGCGAGGTACCAGCAGGCGCTGCGGTGGTACCACTGCCGCAATATCCGCTCCAGGACGCTCGAGGCAAGTGACCTCGTCCTGAGACGGGTCCTCTCCAGGGCAGCGTTGCACAAGCTCTCACCCATGTGGGATGGCCTGTTCAGGGTCGTCCATATCTCCAGGCCTAGCACCGCGGGCCTGGAGACGCAGGACGTGGTGCCCATCTAGAACGCCTGGAACATCCAGCACCTACGGAAGTTCTATCCATAAAGGAAGGCCCAGTGCCTGTGAAGAAGGACCGGTGCCTGTGAAGAATCGCCGCCCGTGACAATCTCATGTAATAATAAGTGGGGTTGTACATTCCCCGGAGTCTCCGAAGAGCCGCCCTCGGGCCTCGGGGGCTCCCTCCCACGCCTAGTGGCAGCACTTAGCTCCGCGCTGGTGAGAAGACGTCGAAGACTAGACTAGGTGCCGGACGCGGCTTTTCATTTGCTTTCCGTAGTTGACTCGCCATCTCTTAATTGAAGCTTGCTTCTGGTGTTCCCTGCTGAATTGGTTCCGTTGCTTTTTGCCTCTTTTTCCGAACCTAGTTAGCTTGCGTTCTCTCTCTCGCATACCTCGCGAGGGGGCTAGGCAGGCGCCTTCGCGAGGGTTTCTTCCTCTTGTGTTGGTCCTTCTCTCTGCCTTCCGTCCGCTTTCTCGCGAGGCACCCTCATTCGAGACCACAAGATGCCACGTCTCTCCTAATCCATGCCCCTCGGGTACCGTGATGTGAAACGCTGGGTCAAGCCTCGGGTGAACGATAAGTCTCCTAGCGAGCTTCCTAACAACAAATTTTTTGCAGTTCCTGAACAACCACTAAGCCAAGACGGGCACGAGTGGACAAGTGCCTCGTGAAGAAGAGGCTGCCCCGAGCATGCTAGGCTAAGTTATATCCGCACAAAATAAATGACACAACACAGAAATAACAAGCATAGCGTAACGATTGAGGAATCACAGTTCAATACACGCCCAATCGGGCCCATACTAGTTTCGTTTTGATGCAGGAAAGAGAAGAGGAACAAAGCAAAAGCGGCATTGCAG
>NW_021279121.1:0-2296 GCF_002162155.2 Triticum dicoccoides
AACTTGTTCCACATTCTTCCTTCTTTACAATTCTGCATTACATCTTTAAAATCAGCATCATGCACATATTGATCTTTGATGGTCTCCAAACCAAATATTTTGAAGTCAAGTTGTGAAAGCATAGTATAGAGGCGAGACAATGCATCAGCAATAACATTTTCTTTTCCCTTCTTGTGTTTAATGACATAAGGAAAAGTCTCAATGAATTCAACCCATTTAGCATGTCTACGATTCAGTTTAGCTTGACTTTTAATATGTTTCAAAGATTCATGATCAGAATGTATAACAAATTCTTTGGGCCATAAATAATGTTGCCATGTTTCTAAAGTCCGAACAAGAGCATATAATTCTTTATCATAAGTAGAATAATTCAGACTAGGCCCACTCAATTTTTCAGAAAAGTATGCAACAGGTTTGCCATCTTGTAATAACACACCGCCTAATCCAATTCCACTGGCATCACATTCAAGCTCAAAAGTCTTATTAAAATCAGGAAGTTGGAGTAAAGGAGCATGTGTCAACTTATCTTTCAATACCGAGAAGGCTTCTTCCTGTGCGGTACCCCAAAGAAAAGGCACATCTTTCTTTGTAAGCTCATTGAGAGGTGCAGCAATGGTGCTGAAATCTCTCACGAAACGCCTGTAGAATCCAGCGAGGCCAAGAAAACTCCTCACTTGTGTGACCGTTTTTGGTTGCGGCCAACTCTCAATAGCTTCAATCTTGGCTTTATCAACTTCAATTCCCTGTGGAGTAACAACATAGCCAAGAAAAGATACTCGGTCGGTGCAAAAGGTGCACTTCCCAAGGTTACCAAACAAACGTGCATCACGTAGAGCAATAAAAACAGCACGTAAATGTTCCAAATGTTCTTCCAAAGATCTGCTATAAATCAATATGTCATCAAAGTAAACTACCACAAATCGTCCAATGAAAGCACGTAAAACTTCGTTCATTAATCTCATGAAAGTACTATGTGCATTAGTTAACCCAAAAGGCATGACTAACCACTCATATAATCCAAACTTAGTTTTAAATGTTGTTTTCCATTCATCTCCCAATTTCATACGAATTTGATGGTAGCCACTACGCAAATCAACTTTGGAGAATATTGTAGAGCCACTCAATTCATCAAGCATATCATCTAGCCTAGGAATAGGATGACGATAACGAATAGTAATATTATTAATGCCTCTACAATCAACACACATACGTGATGTACCATCCTTTTTCGGCACTAGAATAATAGGAACAGCACAAGGACTAAGGGATTCGCGTATATAACCTTTGTCGAGAAGCTCTTGTACTTGACGCATAATCTCCTTCGTCTCCTCTGGATTGGTACGGTATGGTGCACGGTTTGGCAGCGAAGCACCGGGAATTAAGTCAATCTGATGCTCAATCCCTCGAATAGGCGGTAATCCCGGTGGCACGTCTTATGGAAAGACGTCAGCGAACTCCTGCAAAATGTTAGTGATGAGGACATGACTACCTTGGATATGACCAAAAATATTGCATATATGCATATTTGTCAGGTGATTTCTAGTGCAAACTATTCAATAATCTATTTATGTTATCCAGAACAAAAATACTTCACATACTTCTGTGTTTTGTCTAATTGCAGGTGTATGGGACATTTGTACAATCCACATATGAAGATAAGGAAGAAAGAGATGTTTATTTGCTGTCCAAAAAGTTCTCTCACGTCACTTTTGGCCCAAGAGAAGATAGAGTCCAAGTCTCTCACGTTCTGGATTCAGATTCGGACTGCACAGACATACCTGACTCAAAACGCACACAAGTTTTTCATACGGACTCCGAATTGGGTGATTTTTTTTTGTTGGAAACTAGATTTCGTGACTTTCCAACCCAATTGGAATCACCTTCAAATTCGTCCGGAGCGTTGAGTTGTGGACGAAACAATCTGATGCTGCAGCAGAATCCGAGTCAAACTACAAGTCCAAAGGTGTTACATCACCTCCACTTGGGCCCATTGGCCTTGTACGACCTAGATTTAGTTTTAGGCTGCCTTGGGACGTCCTCCCACCTCCTTGGCCGCCACCCCTTGCTCCTATATAAGTAGATCCATCTAGTAGCTTTTCCTTGGGATTTGTTTAGTTAAAAGTTAGCCATTGCAACTTCGTGTACTTCGTTTGTGTCCAACGACCAGACCAAGACCGCTTACGGATCCCCACCTTTATCAATACTTCATATATACTCGCAATATTCAGATTGCTTTTATCATATTCTTGCTTGTTCTTCGATTGCTTGCAGGAATAGACCTTCGTGGTCAGGTTGA
>NW_021279122.1:0-1166 GCF_002162155.2 Triticum dicoccoides
GAGAGGTCGATCAAAACTTTTGACACCCAACCATTTTGTCAATTGTGCATTAAATATGGCCTAGTATTTTATAAAAATGATTTGGTCCAATTTTGCAACAATTATTTGGTAGTTCCTTCAAAAAAACCTCCTTTTGGGCACTTGGAAAATGAAAAATGAATTTTCCGTGCAAAGAAAATGAAAACTTCCTTAGGCAACATTGTTTGCCATTCCAATATGCACCCTTGTGCACAATATGAGATCATTTGAACAAACTATGCCATGAATGTGGCCATAAGGTTGATCATGTGGCTTGAAAGCCATTGATCTCCACACGTGATAGCTCGTTTCTGAGAACACTTTTTTAAAATAATTGTCGTATTACAAGTTTGTTATTTTTCCTGGGAACTTGGCCACATATAATGACACAATGCGAAGGTTTCTCAATTTGTTGATTTTTTTTGAATTTTTTATGCCTGTTTCAAAATGCGGTCAAAACGGCGGGAATGACCGTTCCTAGCTAGTGGTTGAATCTTGGAATTTTTTTGGTGTTACTCTGATTAAATAGGTACTTATGTACCTAGAGATGATTTTTGGAAAAAATAAATAGCAAACTATGAGGCACCTGCAGTTCAAATTTGACCCGCTTCCAACAGAATCGGCGGGAATTTGTCTTTTTCACGAGAGGTGGATCAAAAAATTTTACACCCAACCATTTTTGTCAATTGTGCATTAAATATGGCCTAGTATTTTAGAAAAATGATTTGGTCCAATTTTGCAACAATTATTTGGGAGGTCCTTCACAAAAAAACTCCTTTTGGGCACTCGAAAAATGGAAAATGGTTTTTTCGTCCAAAGAAAATGAAAACTTCCTTAGGCAACATTGTTTGCTATTCCAATATGCACCCTTATGCACAATATAAGATCATTTGAACAAACTATGCCATGAATGTGGCCATAAGGTTGATCATTTGGCTTGAAAGCCATTAATCTCCACACGTGATAGCTCGTTTCTGAGAACACTTTTTTAAAATAATTGCCGTATTACAAGTTTGTTATTTTTCCTGGGAACTTGGCCACATATAATGACACAATGCGAAGGTTTCCCAATTTTCTGATTTTTTTGAATTTTTTATGCCCGTTTCAAAATGCGGTCAAAACGACGGGAATGACCGTTCCTAGCTAGT
>NW_021279123.1:0-1753 GCF_002162155.2 Triticum dicoccoides
TCGGGGGAAGAGGGAGACATGGGGAGTGGGGGGGGGGAAGTGGGTAGTGGGCTAGGTCACGGGGGGGAGAGGGGGGTTAGGTAGTGGGGTGGCTCGGTCCGAGTGGGCCGGCCAGTTGGGCCGAGGCCCAGGTGGGCCAAGGGGGACTTGTATTCTTTTTTTTGTTTTGTTTTCTCTTTTGTATTTTCTTTTTCTTTTATTTCTTTTAAAATACTTAGGCAGTTTATAAAATTGTGTTTATTACACCATATTGACTTATGTAAAATATGGCATCTCCCGAACACTTTTATTTTAAATTTTGAAAAACTTTTATTGTTTGCTTTGATTTTGAAATTTGAATTCGAACGGGATTGAATCATCGCGAGGTTTACAACAGTAAGAGTGGTGATGAGGCATCATTAGCAGAGGTTACTGTAGCTTGATTATACGGGCATCACAATTCTCCTCCACTACAAGAAATCTCGCCCCGAGATTTAGGAGGGGAGTAAGGGGGAAGAATAGGTTACGAAATTCTAACGATTCTTCTCGGTCTTGGTTGCTCTTCTCGAAGTGGTCGATCCATAGCGCTGATGTCTTCATTCCTATGCATCAATGCCTCATGATGAGGTTGTCGTCCTTTCTTCAGGAACTCCATCGTACTTACGATAATGACAAGGGGTAACTACTGAAGAACGGACCTTCAAGGTCAACTACCTAGCAGATAACTGAGAGAATGTGGTAGAAGTAACTCTCGAATAGATACTTAAGAAATTATCGAGAGTAAAGTAAGAAGGTACCATGAGAAGTTTCAAACGGGTAGGCAATCGTTCGATGTCTGAAACAACACGCGAAAGGGGTCCAAAGCAACGAGATTGAATATTGCATCTGTTTCCAGAATAGATCACTAGGACGGTGGCCCGTGAATTACATACGAGGCCACGCGCGAGGAATAACCTTGGGAATATGGGGTGTACAGGAAAGTCAGGTTTCGATCATGTGGAACTGTGGGTTATGGGCCCACCATGTGGTTAAAAGTAGGAAGGGCGATGACGTCTTGCATGATCATGTAAGGAAGGTATGTTAGAGGATAGCCTATCAGTTATGTCGGCAACAATATCAGTACCAAGGGCGAGGGACGAAGAGAACCATTTTCCTGCTCGTTGAAATGAGGCGGGCCTATAGGCAAAGTTCTCGTCCATCGGTGGTTACCGGAATGTCATCAACAAAAGTAACAGGGTCTTACTGACAGAATTGTACACGAGGGGTCTAAATAAGCAGGGAATTAATACTGCTTAGACCATAATGATCACTAGAAAGGGTAAACCAAGTAATGGAAAGGAAAATATGATTATCAGATATTTCAGGGGTATATCCTTCCCAAGGACAAGCAGAGCATGATAACCATGACATGATGTTAAGTAGAAAAGCCTCTAGGTGAGGGGAGAGAAATTTTCATGACATTATCCATACAACGGTTTTTGGATAGTTGAGCAAGAAACAATTAGCATTGGGCTTCAAATGTTCTTGTTGAAGAACGGAGTACCATAGACATGCTTCGAGATAGCATTGACATGGTCAACAGGTGAAAATCAGACTTTGGAAACAAAAAGGATCCATCAGGAACAACTTATAGAATAAGTCTTACCATTTCCCCATGGACGAATGGCTAACCTTGTAAAAGGATACTATAGCATTAGGTCCTCCGAACAGGTGGGCTAGGCATGATATCACCTTACTGGGTTATATAAGGACCAATGTTATGACTCTTGGAAAA
>NW_021279124.1:0-1106 GCF_002162155.2 Triticum dicoccoides
ATGCCCTCATTTAGCCCACCAACAGTTAGAGACAATAAACAGTTCGAAACAACGATATATACAACATTCAAACACTGACTAGTGACTACTACTGACATAAACATCAAGACATGATAGTTCATAAGAAGTCTTGCTACACCACCAAAACATGCCCATCTGCAGCGCTCAGACTCTCGTGGTCTAGACGAGAATGACATTCCAAATAGAGGCAACTATTACATAGTAAGAGTGACATAGACGAGGATGACCAAATGACAAGGAATCAATATGCATAACAAAAGACAGAACTACCCATCTAGAGCAAGCAGAAAAGACAACAAGTCACTCGAAGAGGGCTGATCCAACACCATCATAATTTGCAGCCCTCACTACTAGGAAAAGGGCTATAGATGGAAATGGCACTAATGGCGCACCAGACATGTGGTGCGCCATTAGTATATACTAATGGCGCACCACCTTCTGATGCGCCATTAGTGTTGAAACTACTAATGGCGCACCCTGCCTACGGTGCGCCATTAGTACCAAATTTTTTTTTGAACTAGTGCGCCTGTCCAAACATACTAATGGCGCACCGTGTGTGTGGTGCGCCATTACTAGTTAAACTAGTAATGGCGCACCATGCCACGGTGCGCCATTAGTAGCCTTGGCCACCACTTCCACCGAATGCCCCCCCCCTGTGGATCGCCTTTTCAGTTTAAAAAAAAATAAAACAAAATGATAAAAATGTCAAAAAAATAAAAGAAAATAAGTTTCCCATGTGATATGTGGCCTAGTTGTTGGGAAAATTTGCAAATATGAATTTTGACTTCATTTGCAAAATCTCGCGAGAATTTGTAAAAATGGGCATAACTTTTGCATACTAACTCGGATGAAAAAGTTTTTTATATGAAAAATCATCTACTCGAAAAGTTACATCCCTAATGTGTTTCGCGGCGACCTTGGTGGCGATCAATAGTACAACCCCAGTTCCTGCAACGGTATCTCAACACCAGTCACCTTTGGTATGGTGGACAGCTTCTTCATCCATGCCATAACCGTCAGAGCCCAGCTATCTAGAGGAACAAACATACTCACAAGCTCATCTCCAAGGTCGTTGATAAGCTCAT
>NW_021279125.1:0-1501 GCF_002162155.2 Triticum dicoccoides
CTTGACGAGCCTAGCATGTGCAGACATGGCCTCGGAACACGGAGACCGAAAGGTCGAGCATGAGTCGTATAGTAGATACGATCAACATGAAGATGTTCACCGATGATGACTAGTCCGTCTCACGTGATGATCGGACACGGCCTAGTTGACTCGGATCATGTAATCACTTAGATGACCAGAGGGATGTCTATCTGAGTGGGAGTTCATAAGATGAACTTAATTATCTTGAACATAGTCAAAAGACCTTTTTGCAAATTATGTCGTAGCTCGCGCTTTAGTTCTACTGTTTTAGATATGTTCCTAGAGAAAATATAGTTGAAAGTTGACAGTAGCGATTATGCGATCAGTAGAAAGCTTATGTCCTTAATGCACCGCTTAGTGTGCTGAACCCCAAACATCGTTTGTGGATGTTTCGAACATCAAACATACACGTTTTGATAACTACGTGATAGTTCAGTTAAATGGTTTAAGTAGAGGCACCAAAGACGTTTTCGAAACGTCACGGAACATATGAGATGTTTCGAGGGCTGAAATTGGGATTTCAGGCTCGTGCCCACGTCAAGAGGTATGAGACCTCCGATGATTTTCTTAGCCTGCAAACTAAGGGAGAAAAGCTCAATCGTTGAGCTTGTGGTCAGATTGTCTGAGTGCAACAATCACTTGAATCCAGTGGGAGTTGATCTTCCAGATGAGATAGTGATGTTTCTCCAAAGTCATTGCCACCAAGCTGCTAGAGCTTCGTGATGAACTATAACATATCAGGGATAGATATGATGATCCTTGAGGTATTCGCGATGTTTGACACCGCGAAAGTAGAAATCAAGAAGGAGCATCAATTGTTGATGGTTGATGAAACCACTAGTTTCAAGAAGGGCAAGGGAAAGAAGGGATACTTCATGAAACGGCAAATCAGCTGCTGCACCAATGAAGAAACCCGAGGTTGAACCCAAACCCGAGACTAAGTGCTTCTGCAATAAGGGGAACAACCACTGGAGCAAGATTACCCTAGATACTTGGTAGATGAGAAGGCTGGCAAGGTCGATAGAAGTATATTGGATATACATTATGTTAATGTGTACTTTACTAGTACTCCTAGTAGCACCAGGGTATTAGATACCGGTTCGGTTGCTAAGTGTTAGTAACTCGAAATAAAAGCTACGGAATAAAACGGAGACTAGCTAAAGGTGAGCTGACGATACGTGTTGGAAGTGTTTCCAAGCTAGATGTGATCAAGCATCGCACGCTCCCTCTACCATCAAGATTAGTATTAAACCTGAATGGTTTATTGAATCTCGATCGTAGTGATACACATTTTCATACCAAAAGATATAAGATAGTAATGATAGTACCACTTACTTGTGGCACTGCCATGTAAGTCATATTGGTATAAAACGCATGAAGAAGCTCCATGTTGATGGATCTTTGGACTCACTCGTTTTTGAAAAGTTTGAGACATGCGAACCATGTCTATTGGTGTATACGCATGAAGAAACTCCATGCA
>NW_021279126.1:0-984 GCF_002162155.2 Triticum dicoccoides
AAAGGAAATAACTTGACCAAATGTACCTTTCCAATGTTGAAGATGGATCAATGATCACTCAATAACGTATCAAGGAAATAACACAATTGGTACCAGATCTTGTCAATTCTCACACCTACGCAAGTAAGGCTTATGGTGGAGCTCGGTGAGGATAGTCGCACAAAAGTTTGATGCAAAATGTTAGCAAGAGTCAATAATGTTGGAAAAGATTCACAAATACGCAAGTTAAACAAGTAGACCAATAGCAATGGGTTGCACACGGGAACACACACACGGATAGATAAATGGGGTCGTGCAACCAAGGAATGAGCACAAAATGTGGAATCCATGGAAAATGCTCGTGTTGCACAACTCAAGAGAGACGCTAGCACGATCGCTCCATAGGCGGATACGACACTTGTGCACAACCTATAAGATGCAAAATGTATGAGCATTATATCTCAAGAATGCTATGTGTATGATGTTCCCAGTGTTCTTGTCAAGATGATCCAAGATGATAGGATATGAAAATCTTATGTGCAATGTGGTATGATGCTATGGCTATTGCTTACAAGCTCTTTGATCTCTTTTTCTTTTTTGCTTAAAAGCTTATTCTCTCTTTTTTTTGTATGACCACTTATGCAAAATGCACAAACCAAGATAGCAATTATGTATATGAGGGAACAATCTTGTCACACAAGGGATGATATGATGATACCAAGATGATACCAATATGATATGGTATGTATGATGGCTAGTCTCGACAAGTGACGCAAAATGGGGAGGGCAATCTAAGCTATCGCCATCACCAACAACACTCGCATCATGGGGAGGGCAATCTTCATCAACATTTTCAACAGAACCATCTCCTCTCAAACTCTATTTAATCTCTTGTGTTCAATCTTTGTACCGGAACCTCAGATTGGTACATGTGGGTGACTAGGAGTGTTCATTACATCTTGTAGTTTATTACTATATGATTTATTTGGTGGAAGATTATATGTT
>NW_021279127.1:0-992 GCF_002162155.2 Triticum dicoccoides
CATGGAGTTATACCAGGGAAGAAGGCCGAGTCACTCGGCCAGATAGCTTTGGACGTAGTGTTTGGTGATTCGAAGCATTTTCGCAAAGAAAAGTTGATGTTTGAGGTCGTGGATTTTCAAAGTGCATATCATGCCATTTTGGGGAGACCAGCCTATGCACGGTTCATGGCTCGACCATGTTACGTGTACCTCAAATTGAAGATGCCCGGTCCCAAAGGTGTGATCACTGTCACCGGTGATAGGAAAAAGGCAGAGGAGTGCTTTCAGAAGGGCTCCAAGATTGCCGATTCCCAAGTGACAGCGGTCGAGTTCGAAGAATACAAGCAAAACGCAGATCCGAGTGACTTGCTGCGATCCAAGAAGCCCGCCACAGAGTCTGCATTCCAGTCGTCCGGTGAGACGAAGCCTGTTCACATTCACCCGACCGACCCCGAAGCAGCTCCGACCCGCATCTCCACAACACTCGATCCAAAATAGGAAGAAGCGCTCATCCAGTTCCTCCGTGAGAACTGGGACATTTTTGCATGGAAGCCCGCTGACATGCCAGGTGTTCCCAGGGGACTGGCTGAGCATCGCCTAAGAGTCGACTCGTCTGCAAAACCAGTCAAAGAACATCTTCGGCGGTCCGCCGTCCAGAAGAGAAAGGCCATCGGTGAAGAAGTGGCTCGACTATTGGCGGCAGGATTTATCCGAGAGATATACCACTCCGAGTGGCTCGCTAATGTCGTCATGGTTCCTAAGAAGGACAAGTCGCTCCGAATGTGCATTGATTTCAAGCACATCAACCGGGCCTGCCCGAAAGATCACTTTCCTCTCCCTCGCATAGATCAAATTGTTGACTCGACCGCGGGATGCGAGAGGTTGTCTTTTTTAGATGCTTACTCCGGGTACCACCAGATCCGTCTGTACGGGCCCGATGAGGTAAAAACAGCTTTCATCACTCCATTCGGGTGCTTCTGCTATATCACCATGCCATTCGGCCTCAAGAATGC
>NW_021279128.1:0-9341 GCF_002162155.2 Triticum dicoccoides
CTTCCGTGGCACACCCACAGAGCAACGGCCAAGCGGAGAGGGCAAATGTTGAAGTGTTACGTGGCCTGAGGATGAAGACTTTTGACAGGCTGCACAAGAGAGGGAGGCGTTGGATTGATGAGTTGCAGGCGGTTCTTTGGTCGATCAGAACGACGCCAAATCGAGCCGCCGGCCAGACACCCTTTGCCCTGGTTTACGGGGCAAAAGAAGTTCTCCTTACGGAACTCATATACGGGTCACCTCGAGTGCTCGCCTATGATGAGCTTGAGCAAGAGCAATTGCGGCAAGATGACGCAACACTCCTCGAGGAAGATCGTCTTCGGGCGGCTGTGAGAGCAGCACGCTACCAGCAAGCCTTGCACCGCTACCATAGCCGCAAGGTTCATGCCCCAAGCTTTGAGGAAGGCGACCTTGTTCTTCGGAGCGTTCAGTCGGCCAAGAATTCCAATAAGTTGACGCCGAAGTGGGAAGGCCCTTATCGGGTAACACAAATCACCCCGCCTGACACAGTCCGCCTGGAACATCGAGCATCTTCACAAGTGATGTCTACTATGCAACCTTCTTCTTGTAGACGTTGTTGGGCCAGCAAGTGCACAGGTTTGTAGGACAGTAGGAAATTTCCATCAAGTGGATGACCTAAGGTTTATCAATCCGTGGGAGGTGTAGGATGAAGATGGTCTCTCTCAAATAACCCTGCAACCAAATAACAAAAAGTCTCTTGTGTCCCCAACACACCCAATACAATGGTAAATTGTATAGGTCCACTAGTTCGGCGAAGAGATGGTGATACAAGTGCAAAATGGATGGTAGATAAAGGTATTTGTAATCTTAAATAATAAAAACAGCAAGGTAACAAGTGATAAACGTGAGCGTAAACGGTATTGCAATGATAGGAAACAAGGCCTAGGGTTCATACTTTCACTAGTGCAAGTTCTCTCAACAATAATAACATAGATAGATTATATAACAAGCCCTCAACATGCAACAAAGAGTCACTCCAAAGCCACTAATAGCGGAGAACAAATGTAGAGATTATGGTAGGGTACGAAACCACCTCAAAGTTATTCTTTCGGATCAATCTATAAAAGAGTTCATACTAGAATAACACCTCAAGATACAAATCAACCAAAACCCTAATGTCACCCAGATACTCCATTGTCACCTCAAGTATCTATGGGCATGATTATACAAGATGCATCACACAATCTCATATTCATCCAACCAACAAAAAGTACTTCTAAGAGTGCCCCAAAGTTTCTATCGGAGAGTCAAGAACGTGTGCCAACCCCTATGCATAGGTTCCCAATGTCACGAAACCTGCAAGTTGATCACCAAAACATACATCAAGTGGCACATGATTTCCCATTGTCACCACAGATAATCACGGCAAGACATAAATCAAGTGTTCTCATAAAAGACTAAATCCGATAAGATAACTTCAAAGGGGAAACTCAATTCATCACAAGAGAGTAGAGGGGGAGAAACATCATAAGATCCAACTACAATAGCAAAGCTCGGGATACATCAAGATCGTGCCTTAGAGGAACACGAGAGAGAACAAGAGAGAGAGAGATCAAACTCATGGCTACTGGTACATACCCTCAGCCCCGAGGGTGAACTACTCCCTCCTCGTCATGGATAGCGCCGGGATGATGAAGATGGCCACCGGTGATGGGATCCCCCTCCGGCAGGGTGCCGGAACAGGGTCCCGATTGGTTTTTGGTGGCTACAGAGGCTTGCGGCGGCGGAACTCCCGATCTATCTTCTATTCTGGAAGTTTTATGATACGTAGGTATATTTGGGTGCAGGGGGTACGTCGGTGGAGCTACGGGGGGCCCCACGAGGTAGGGGGTGCGCCCGGGGGGGTGAGCACGCCCCCACCCTCGTGGGAAGCCCGTATCTCCCCTGACGTGCACTCCAAGTTCTTCGGGTTGCTTTCCTTCCAAAAATAACTTCTCCAGTTGATTTCGTTCCGTTTTGACTCCGTCTGATATTCCTTTTCCTCCACTACTAGAAAAACCCCTACTAATGGCGCACCTAATATGGCCATTAATGGCGCATCTGTGGTGCGCCATTAACAGCACGCCATTAGTAATTTTTACTAATGGCGCACCACCTGGTGCGCCATTAGTATCTGGTATACTAATGGCACACCGCGGGTGCGCCATTAGTATAGGCCAGCGTGCGCCATTAGTATGCCTCCCAGGGGCCATGTACACCCAGGTGCTTTGGCATACTAATGGCGCACCACCACTGGATGCGCCATTAGTAATCGCAGCATACTAATGGCGCACTACCCAGTGATGCGCCATTAGTATGCACTGTCATACTAATGGCGCACTGTCCTGTGATGCGCCATTAGTATGAATATTAGGTTTTTTTTATCTTTTTATTTTCTGTTTTTTGCACAGGTTACAAAATGTATAGTTTGACAAAATATAGACAGCACACATCAACAACAGATTCATCGAATACAATAGAAGATTAGTCTTTGAATACAATTCATCATATTAGTCTCCGAATACAATTCATCATATTAGTCTCCGAATTAAAAAGACCGAACAAAGATAGAACATTATATTACAAGTCTCAAGACCACGAGTAGCGAGTTTGTCTTCACATTACAAGTCGATATCGATCATCTAAACTACCATCACATAGAAGAGAGCTGCGGTCATCACGATGAGCATCATCACGATGAAACTCGTCTTCATCCGGTTCCTCCAACGCTCCCTCCCCTCTCCCGCTAGATAGCGGGCGTATCTAGATTCAGCCTCGGCCCTAGTGGTGTACCCTTTGTAACTGTTACCGCTGAATCGGTGAACCTGTCTCCGACACTCCTCCCAGTCATCGTAGACTCCGGGAACCTTACCCTTGTACACGACATACGTCGGCATCGCTATGCACTAGCCAAACGAAACGTTAGTACCAATTCACAGACAATACATAAGCAATATATAATTATGCAACAGAACAATCAGAAGAGAAAAGGAAGACATTAATAGCATCGATTACATCTAAGTTGAACGACTCTCGAAACCAAAGAGACATACTACAAGTTCATTAAAGTTTAATTACAACATGAGCCAATCGATGTTTCAGAACTAGACAACTCGACTCAAGGGACCGGAGCGTGGATGAAGCCGCCGTCTATCGTGGGAGTCATGAAAGAACGGGCGTTGTCATCCTGCATTTGTAGCATTGTGTCGATGTCACTGTTGGACGGTTGATTTCTGAGGTAGAACTGCCCCGAGGTACGAAGGACATCTTGATGGATGATTTCCGCAAACTCCGACTGGATGCGAAAGAATTCTTGTCGGAGGTCCGCGTCCTGGATTGCCGACACGCTCGCGGCCCAATCTTTGAGTTTACTCGGTAGCAGAAGTTGATGATGGTCCGGTACGATCGCCCGCATGTGATGGATGGCGTAGTAGGCACCCTTCTGACTGCCAGGCGGCTGCTTGACGCAGCAGAACGTCGTATTGTGGGAGAACACGTGCTTGCCATACTTACGAATAGGCCTGGTGAAGGTGCCTCCAGATTGGGCGTAGCCGGGGAGAACATCATCAAGAACCTTCTTGACATTTGTGTAGTCTACGTTCGACTGACGGTCCGGGTCGAAATACGTGGCCATGGAATATTTGGGGCTTAGGAGGATGAGCGTGCAACGTGTGTCACTGCAGAAAACACGGAATGTTAAAAGAAAAACGATCGAAAAGTAAGAATTCATATGTTACGGGCCGGTTGAGGGGAGGACTTACTCGGGAAAGTAAGGCACGAGGAAGTTATCCTTATCTTGGTTTGCCAGAATGACGCCTTCGAGGTAAGAACTCGCGACTTGCCGGTCCCCAGCGCTGCCCAAGATCTTGGCACGCATGTAGAATGGGTCGACTATCACGATGTTCGGGGTCTTGTCGCGAATGATCCGCATCTCCATACTCAGCGAAAATAGCCGAACGAAGGTGTAGTGCAGCGGATGAAGGTTCAACATAGCGTGGATGTCATCAAAACGCAGGACGATCGTACGCCCGATGGAGTTATCCACAAAGCCCTTGCCCTCTGGCACCTTGGCCGCGAAAACCGGGTATGCCACATCCTTCTCCCTGAGACGCCGCTTCTCCAAAGCAAGAACACTGTCATGCAGACTCCGAATAGCACCGGTTGCAGCATTGAGCATATTTGTCGGTAGCATCGCCCTACCCGCCACATGCACCCTCCTCGAGATATCCTGCGGTGAAGGTGGCCCGTCCTGAGCACGGATCGTACTCGGTGCCGGCTGGCTCGCACCCTTCTTAGTCTTTCTTTTGCATGCCTTCTTCTTCTCCTGTAATGGGACCGAGTTCTGCTCACAGACCGCCTTCTTGAGTGTGTTGGGGCTGATAATATTTCGCACCTCGCCTATCTGAGGCTCGGTGAAGTCGGCAGCTGGAGGCGTCTCCTGAGAGCTGAACGCCAGACGGCGCCTGTTGCAACTTGGCTTCTCCGCGGTACGAGCTAGATCGCACACGTCTTTTGTTGGGTTTGGTTCTTGAGAAGGAGGCCCCATGAAGTCGCCATCGTACCCATGCTCGGCAAAGTACTGATCGACGTTGCCAAATGTATCATCGTCGTCGTCGTCGTCGTTCTGATCCTGTGCCATATGCATGTTTGGATCCAGTGGCAGAGGGATGTCCGGCACCGTTACGGCGGTCTTGCCATGGGGCCGACTTGGCGCCGGCACGACTGGCGGTGTTGTCTTTGGGGTGGTGTCCCCCGCCCCCAAACAAATCTGGCTCTTCGGCCAAAGCAGGGGCCAGCTCAGGCAGGCGCTGAGGGTCATCACGTCATCATCGTCGGCCCCGACGGGTCGAATTGGAGGTAACAAGTCGTCGCAGCCTGGCAGCACCCGAACCAGTTGAACCCTAAACAAGTTGGGTGGCATCTGGGTACCGTGGAACAAGGGGTTGCCCGGTTGAACGATTTTGCCCTTGGCGACATCGACCAACTCGTTGTTCACGAAGTGGAGGAGAGTGCACGGAACATCGGCGGCGCCCTGCGAAAACATGTAGGGCGTGAGGGATGCCCAGTCAAAGGCAAGGAGATGAAGTCCTCGGCCGAGAGAGGCTTAATTAGTTACCGTGATGATGGCGTCGAGCTCGGCTAATGTCGAGGCACCGCCAACGGCGGGAGTGCAGTTGACGGAGTGGCCGCTTGCTAAAGAGGTGCCGGCCGGCGTACACCCGGGTGCATTAAGCTCCCGTGTCGGCGTCGGAGACACCAATGCCGCCTCCGTCGGAGGCACCAATGGCCCCGCCATCGCATTATGCGAGTTGCTGGCCGTGAAGCTAGGAATCAGGGGCGGCCCATGTTGGCCGCCCACAATCCACGCACTCAACCCCGAGATCAAGGTAGGCACAAGGGCGGTGATCGTCGCTCCGAGTCGTTGTTCCACTTGCTCTTGGACAATCTCCGGAATCCGCGCCACCTGTGCCTTGAGTTCTTGAACCTCTCGCGCCTGGCTTTCCGAGCTGGTCTTTTTCTCCTTCCGCACACCAGCGGTATAGTATGACCCCCATTTTGTCGACAAGCCTTTGCCGGCCACACGACCAGCTGACGTCGGCTTACTGAGCTTATCCTTGTTCTTCATTATATTCAACCCCCTATTTAGAGTGGTGTCCCAAGGGTTGCTCTTAGTCGACCCCGCGCTACTGCTTTCAGTCGCCCGCGGAAGGAATGTGAACCATTTAGAAATTCGGCTTCATTAATTAGAATGCAACCATATGGAGCTAATTACGCGGGGGTGTATTCCTTACCAGAACAAGCTCAAGCCTCCTGGTCTTCGGATCCGTGGTAAGCTCCTTTGTTTTCGGGTCCTTCTTGTACCAGGCCCTGACAAAGTTCCTGGTCTGCTTGTCACCGTATTTATCGAAGAGGGGCGGTAGGCCTTGCTCGGCACGGTCCGCCTCCTCCTTGTCCCATATAGGCTCCGCCACTCGGTAACCGCCGGGACCGAGTGTGTGTTCCCCTATGTTCAGCTCCCGCATTTGTTTCCCCCACTCACTTGATTGGGAGCTTGCGGTGCTCGAGCAATTGATCTTGAAGTCGTTGTAGTCATCTTCGGTGATAGAAGGATGTTTCTCCTTGATCTTCTCATAACTCTCACCTTTCTCGATCATTCTCTTCACATTGCTTTTCCAAGTAGACAGGGCCTTGCTCATCTTCGTGAGGGCAGCATTGTTCACTTTATTCCCTTTGAGGCTTGTGTTTTCGAATTCAGCGGGGAACTTGTATCGTTCGTGCAGCTTCGTGAAGAGGAGGTGGCGCAAATTCCCTCGGTCAGGATGCCTCAGGTTCTCGGTGTTGATCGAGACGGTGCTCCGAACAATGCACCCGAGCTGAAGCGAGTACCCCTTGACTATTCGTTCGGGCGCCGTTGGATTCCCGTTGGAGTCCACTTCAGTAACTTCCTCCTTGAGGGTGCGGAGCACGATCGGGCGCCGGTCCTTCCGTTGCCTCTTCGGCTGGCTGCTATCTGTGCGTGCGCCGCCATCATCAGTGGTGGCATCCTCGGCGGCACCATCAGTGGTGGCGTCAGTGTGGTCATCCTCGGCGGCACCATCCATGGTCTCAGGATCGGTGGGGAAGGCGGCGGCCTCATACAAGTGAGGTTGTTCCTCCATCTCCTGGGACAGCTCCCAGAATGCCTTGCCGCCCGAACCCCCGGCCTCATCGTTGTGGGCCATGTTTCTCTCTAAATAGAAACAAAGTTTGGTCAAAAAGTTGGTTATTGTCAAGGAACAAGATCATGGTCTCATCATTTAGGGTTTGTCGACACCGAGGCATCCTAAAATCTAAGCTTTTATCATTGAGGGTTTTTCGACGCCAAGGCACCCTAAAAGCCTAACTTTTCATCATTTCGGTTTTTATCGACACCGAGGCACCCTAAAAGCCATGCATTAGTCACAAGTACACCGGGGCACTTGATCCTACTTAATTAACTACTAAGATACCCCGGCCTATGCATTAGTCACAAGTACCCCATATGTCCTATTTTTAGCAAAGTCATGCTAAAATTCACGGAAAATTTCAGCATGACCTTTGCTGAAAATAGGACATATGGAGTACCCGAATTTGCCGGAACGGAAGTTAATCGACATTCCGGCAAACTCAAGGGCCTCTCGGGGTACCTGCAAAATCATCACGACACGATGGTCAGAGACAAAACCCAGCAAACTAGCAAAATCATCACAAATTGTTTTCTGTTAAAGACGATCATCATCTTTACAAGTCTTTCTCAATGTGATCACAAGTAATTCAGAGGCATCACAAGTAATTCAGAGCATCACAAGGCATTAGTAGTTCAGTACATGAACAAGTTTTACAAACCCATATAAGAACAAGTGAATTCTAGTCCCATTGACACTCCTAGTTTTCTACAAACACCAAGTACTAGGGCACACAAAAGTTCTGAAATTTGTGTGCCTAACTGAATTAACTGAATTTTCAGTAACCGAATAAACTGAATTTTCAAAACTGCAAGAAGCCAATTAAAAAAAATCCAACAGCACTAGAACTGAGCTGATTGACAGTAGTTTTGTTCACTGTTATGAAGAGAAACTTCTTCTTGTAAGAAAGGACTTCGCGTGTGGTTTGGAATATTCAGAAATCAAGTTGAAATATAAAACCATATAGAGGTAGGTATGCTACAAGTCTACAACATATATACTAATTAATCAACTCCAATCAGGAGACAGTTTCTTCTTCTAAGTCCATCTCACAGTTCGCTGAATTAAGAAAAATACATCATCATTTCAGAAAACTTACGCAAACTACTCAAAACAGGAAGAAGAAGGAAAACACATTTCAAAAGGAAAAAACTTTTGTATAGCTAGAATTCAGAATGCATTCAACAATCCAAACTTTTGTATTTCCTGGATAACAAACAGTAATGATCTCTAGCCCTGACATTCATTTATTCATTCTTCTAGTAAATAGGTGCATAAATGTTCTTGCCGAATGGGTTTATTTTTTGTTGATCTATATGCTCATATATGCAGACGAGGCTAGCCACTTTTCTGCCACTCATATGCCACTGATAAAAAAAATGAACTTTCACCAGTAAGTTGTAACTTGGCAGCCAGTCAGTTTATACAACAAAGATAATCATATATTTCTATGAACACTAGACGCCAATCTGAGGATAAAAAAGCATCTACTAGTAACTAGTGCATATGATCATCACTAGACCATAATAGTAATTAAGTTTTTTTTGTAGACAAACAACATGTTTATCTTTCAGGCATCTACATCTTAGAGTGTACCGAACAAAACCCAGAGCTTGGTGCTAGTGCTCTGCTGCTCAAATTGGGTCGAGAAGCATCTACTAGTAACTAGTGCATATGATCATCACTAGCCCATAATTCGTGTACTCCAAAAATTCAAGCAATTGTACCAAATTTTGAAAGAGATTTTTCCAATTTATATTTAAATAGAATTGGGGTATATACCTTGGAATCCTCCTAATGGAAACAGCACTAACTGGCGTCTCTATTTCAGCACGAACTGTCAGAAGACTTTTGACCTAAATAATATTTAAATGGTTCTAAGTTAGTAAAGTACATAAAGAAAGATCATCGAGTAATTCTCCATGGCATAATTTTTACCTACCAATAGGAGACCTATAACATTTCTAGGGTTTCCTGAATACACAGGTACACGGCTGTGGCCCCGGGCAAGAATTGTACCAATTGTTTCCCTGTAAATACAAGTAAAGAAGGTTCACTATAAATAACAGTATGTGATGAGCATGTCAAAGGTTGCATAGTGGAGTCCTCTCGATATATACTATTCACAACTGTTTATTAATTATAGTATCTAGGTCAAACTTTAAAATTATTACATCACCGAAGTAAAGAACCACAGATAGACAAAATGGTAAGGGAATTCAATCAGGATCAATGGAATATGCTTGCTAGAAGAACCAACAAAATTAGAAACAGAAAATGGCACAAATGGACAATGCAAACTGCTCATTGCAACCTTTCAACTAAGGACTTAATATTTCAACGAATCTAAAACTAATATGATTCAACTTTGTTATTTGCCATCAACAAGCATACACACACTGACCAGAATCAGTGGAATGGGGAAGGAAGCAAGCACGTGAGAGGAGGCTATGGACTTGCGGAATGGTGAAGTAAGGAGGAGGTGGTCGTACCTTGGGCGTCTAGTCTAGGTCCTGCGGCGCCGTGGCATCGAGGGAGGCGGGTCGACGGTGGTGTGGACGGGGCCGGGTCGAGGTGGGGCAGCGGCGTCGGGGCGGGGTCGAGGCGGCGTCGGGGCGGCGGGGCAGCGTCCGGGCG
>NW_021279129.1:0-1098 GCF_002162155.2 Triticum dicoccoides
CATGTTGAGCTTGCCTTTCCCCCTCATGCTAGCCAAATTCCTTGCACCAAGTAGAGATACTACTTGTGCCTCCAAATATCCTTAAACCCAGTTTTGCCATGAGAGTCCACCATACCTACCTATGGATTGAGTAAGATCCTTCAAGTAAGTTGTCATGTTGCAAGCAATAAAAATTGTTCTCTAAATATGTATGACTTATTAGTGCAGAGAAAATAAGCTGTATATGATCGTGTGATATGGAAGTAATAAAAGCGACGGACTGCATAATAAAGGTTCATATCGCAAGTGGCAATATAAAGCGACGTCTTTTGCATTAAGATTTTGTGCATCCACCCTAAAAGCACATGACAACCTCTGCTTCCCTCTGCGAAGGGCCTATCTTTTACTTTAGGTCTTTTACTTTCTGCAAGAGTCAAGGTGACCACCATAATGACTCAACTATACTTATACCATCACCAAACGTTAAGTGTGTAGACCCTGCATGTTCGAGAACTATGCAGACATGACCGAGACACCTCTATGGACAATAACCAACATCGGGGCCTGGATGCCCATATTGGTTCCAACATATTCTACAAAGATCTTATTGGTTGAACCTCGATGTCAAGGATTCAGCTAATCCCATATGCAGTTCCCTTTGTCTATCGGTATGTTACTTGCCCGAGATTCGATCGTCGGTATCTCCATACCTATTTCGATCTCGTTACCGGCAAGTCTCTTTACTCGTTCCATAATACAAGATCCCATTACTAACTCATTGGTCACATTGCTTTGCAAGCTTATTGTGATGTTGTACTACCGAGTGGGCCCTGAGATACCTCTTTGTGATACGGAGTGACAAATTCCAGTCTTGATTCATGCTAACTCAACAGACACCCTCGGATATACCTGTAGAGCACCTTTATAGTCACCCAGTTATGTTGCGACATTAGGTACACACAAGGCACTCCTCCGGTGTCAGTGAGTTGCATGATCTCATGGTCATAGGAACATATACTTGACATGCAGAAAAAAGATAGCAATAAACTTGATACGATCATATGCTACGTTCATAGTTTGGGTCCTGTCCATCACACATTCTCCTAATGATGTGATCCC
>NW_021279130.1:0-1180 GCF_002162155.2 Triticum dicoccoides
ATAAAGTTCTAGTTTCTATTAGTACTCGGCTGGTTTTGGCCTTCAAAACCCGGGCTGCCTCAAAAAAATAAAACTAGCTTAGCACTAATAATTGGTGCGCAAATATATTGTACTTTCTGTCCACGTGCATGCAAGCATCAAATAACAATTTTTTTTCCAAAATTGCTAATTTCTGCAGACGATGACTACACCGAGTGCACGTGTCGCTACTGCTCTTACGTACCTGCTACTGCTGCTGCTCTTGACCTCGACGCCGTCTACGGCTCAGCCAGGTAAATTGCTCGGATCCCCTTTGTTGTATTTGTTCAAGGCTACCGTTTGCTTTTATTACCCAGAATATTCAACTATATGTTTTTCACAGATAAAAAGTATTCAATTATGTCCGTTAGATTTTTGTTTTTTGCTGCTGAAATTAGGGATTAACTGACCTTATACAATCCCAAAATACTATTACATGGACGCCATACACTTTATTATCGATACGATGTCATCTTATGTTATCGTGTGTTGCACGTCTTTCTTATAAAGCTATGTGTTAAAATGCTTACCATGTTTCATGTTGACCTATGTATTTGTGGTGCACTTCGGAAGTATGGGTATTTGATTTGTTATAGTCTTAGAATATGTTAACATAATTAAAAAAAAAGTTTAGGTCACGTTTGGAAATAATATTCATGTTTCTTCACAAAAAAAATATTCATGTGTCAAAAATGGTAACCTATTTTCCAATATAAATATTTTTTCATATAAAAAAGAAATTTTTAACAAAGGGTTCATGCATGATGATCATATACTGTTTATAAAATATGCACATTTTCCCAAAAAATAAAGCTAGGAAAATAAAAGAAAATGCAAAAAAGAAAAAAAAACACAATAAAATGACCAAATCAGCTAAAATTAGATGGTGAAACCAGGAACCAACGGAACTGAAAAACCAGCTGAAAATCACATGAGAAAACCGACAGAACAAAGCGAAAAACAGAAAAAAACCGTAAATGCTATTTCTCACCTATTGCGAGTCCTAATAGGTCTCGCTTACACATGGTTCTATTGGACTGCCCAATACTGTAGGTACGCACGAGTTTTTTTTTTTGGATTGTGTTTTTATCGGCATTTTCACTATTTTACAACAGGTTTCTTCGCATTTTCTTGAAAACAATTTTTAATGTAACGTACATTC
>NW_021279131.1:0-870 GCF_002162155.2 Triticum dicoccoides
TGTAGAGGCTGAGTTTACTTTTTTGGCCTAGCTTAATGCACTAATACAAGTGCCATATTGAAAATAAGTAGCATCTGATACATCTCCAACGTATCTATGATTTTTGATTGTTCCATGCTATTATATTATCAATCTTGGATGTTTTATATGAATTATTATGCTATTTTATATTATTTTTTGGGACTAACCTATTAACCTAGTGCCCAGTGCCAGTTGCTGTTTTTTCTTTGTTGCCTTTACAGAAAATCAATATCAAACGGAGTCCAAATGGAACGAAACTTTTTGATGATTTTTCTTGGACCACAAGACACCCTAGAAGCTTTGGGAGGAGGCCAAAAGGTCCACGGCTCAGGGGGCGCGCCCCGGGGGGGGGGTCCCTCCAAGCTTGTGCCCCCCCCCCCCTGTGGCTCTTCCAAACCTAATCTTCATTCTATAAATACCCAAATATTCCCCATAGACCAGAGGGCACACCAAAAATAGTTTTCAGCCGCCGCAATCTTATGTCCTCGTGAGATCCCATATGGAGACCTTTTCCAGAACTCCGCCGGAGAGGGATTCGATCAAGGAGGGTTTCTACATCAACCTTGCCGCCCTTCCGATAATGTGTGAATAGTTTACCATAGACCTATGGGTCCATAGCTAGTAGCTACATGACTTCTTCTCTCTCTTTGATCTTCAATACAATGTTCTCCTCGATGTTCTTAGAGATCTATTCGATGTAATTTCTTTTGTGGTGCGTTTGTTGAGATCCGATGAATTACGGGTTTATGATTAGATTATCTATGAATATTATTTGAATATTCTCTTAACTCTTTTATGCATGATTTATAGAGCTTTGTATTTATCTCCGATCTATTAATTTGGTTTGGC
>NW_021279132.1:0-1180 GCF_002162155.2 Triticum dicoccoides
ATAAAGTTCTAGTTTCTATTAGTACTCGGCTGGTTTTGGCCTTCAAAACCCGGGCTGCCTCAAAAAAATAAAACTAGCTTAGCACTAATAATTGGTGCGCAAATATATTGTACTTTCTGTCCACGTGCATGCAAGCATCAAATAACAATTTTTTTTCCAAAATTGCTAATTTCTGCAGACGATGACTACACCGAGTGCACGTGTCGCTACTGCTCTTACGTACCTGCTACTGCTGCTGCTCTTGACCTCGACGCCGTCTACGGCTCAGCCAGGTAAATTGCTCGGATCCCCTTTGTTGTATTTGTTCAAGGCTACCGTTTGCTTTTATTACCCAGAATATTCAACTATATGTTTTTCACAGATAAAAAGTATTCAATTATGTCCGTTAGATTTTTGTTTTTTGCTGCTGAAATTAGGGATTAACTGACCTTATACAATCCCAAAATACTATTACATGGACGCCATACACTTTATTATCGATACGATGTCATCTTATGTTATCGTGTGTTGCACGTCTTTCTTATAAAGCTATGTGTTAAAATGCTTACCATGTTTCATGTTGACCTATGTATTTGTGGTGCACTTCGGAAGTATGGGTATTTGATTTGTTATAGTCTTAGAATATGTTAACATAATTAAAAAAAAAGTTTAGGTCACGTTTGGAAATAATATTCATGTTTCTTCACAAAAAAAATATTCATGTGTCAAAAATGGTAACCTATTTTCCAATATAAATATTTTTTCATATAAAAAAGAAATTTTTAACAAAGGGTTCATGCATGATGATCATATACTGTTTATAAAATATGCACATTTTCCCAAAAAGTAAAGCTAGGAAAATAAAAGAAAATGCAAAAAAGAAAAAAAAACACAATAAAATGACCAAATCAGCTAAAATTAGATGGTGAAACCAGGAACCAACGGAACTGAAAAACCAGCTGAAAATCACATGAGAAAACCGACAGAACAAAGCGAAAAACAGAAAAAACCCGTAAATGCTATTTCTCACCTATTGCGAGTCCTAATAGGTCTCGCTTACACATGGTTCTATTGGACTGCCCAATACTGTAGGTACGCACGAGTTTTTTTTTTTGGATTGTGTTTTTATCGGCATTTTCACTATTTTACAACAGGTTTCTTCGCATTTTCTTGAAAACAATTTTTAATGTAACGTACATTC
>NW_021279133.1:0-1125 GCF_002162155.2 Triticum dicoccoides
TCCAGGCGGTATTAATTGTGAAACAATTTCCACAATGTCTTAATTGTGTGCCAAAACTCGTAACTCAGATACTCATCTCTATGATCATATCATAGACATTTTATCCTCTTGTCACAATGATCTTCTACTTCACTCTGAAATTACTTGAACCATTCAATAATTCAGACTTGTGTTTCATCAAGTAAATATTCTCAACATCTACTCGAATCATCTGTGAAGTAAGAACATAACGATATTCACTGCATGCCTCAGCACTCATTGGACTGCACACATCAAAATGTGTTACTTCCAACAAGTTGCTATCTTGTTCCATCTTACTGAAAATGAGGCTTTTCAGTCATCTTGCCCATGTGGTATGATTTGCATGTCCCAAGTGATTCAAAATCAAGTGAGTCAAAACGGTCCATTTGCATGGAGTTTCTTCATGCATATACACCAATAGACATGGTTCGCATGTCTCAAACTTTTCAAAAACGAGTGATCCCAAAGATCCATTAATATGGAGCTTCTTCATGCGTTTTATACCGATATGACTTACGTGGCAGTGCCACAAGTAGGTGGTACTATCATTACTATCTTTTGGCATGAACATGTGTATCACTACGATCGAGATTTAATAAACCATTCATTTTAGGTGTAAGACCATTGAAGGTATTATTCAAATAAACAGAGTAACCATTATTCTCCTTAAATGAGTAACCGTATTGCGATAGACGTAATCCAATCATGTCTATGCTCAACGCAAACACCAAATAACAATTATTTAGGTTTAACACCAATCTCTTTGGTAGAGGGAGCGTGCGATGCTTGATCATATCAAGCTTGGAAAAACTTCCAACACATATCGTCAGCTCACCTTTAGCTAGTCTCCGTTTATTCCGTAGCCTTTTGTTTCGAGTTACTAACACTTAGCAACCGAACCGGTATCTAATACCCTGGTGCTACTAGGAGTACTAGCAAAGTACACATTAACACAATGTATATCCAATATACTTCTATCGACCTTGCCAGCCTTCTTATCTACCAAGTATCTAGGGTAATTCTGCTCTAGTGGTTGTTCCCCTTATTACAGAAGCACTTAGTCTCGGGTTTGGGTTTTACCTTGGGTTTCTTCACTAGAGCAGC
>NW_021279134.1:0-1125 GCF_002162155.2 Triticum dicoccoides
GTTCCCCAACAGTGGCATCATGAGCTAGGTCTATTGCGTAGATTCTTTGCACGAGTAGAACACAAAGTAGTTGTGGGCGTTGATGTTGTTCAATATGCTTACCGTTACTAGTCCAATCTTGTTTCGACGGTATTGTGGGATGAAGCGGCCCGGACCGACCTTACACGTACTCTTACGTGAGACAAGTTCCACCGATTGACATGCACTTGGTGCATAAGGTGGCTAGCGGGTGCCAGTCTCTCCCACTTTAGTCGGAACGGATTCGATGAAAAGGGTCCTTATGAAGGGTAAATAGCAATTGGCATATCACGTTGTGGTCTTGCGTAGGTAAGAAACGTTCTTGCTAGAAACCCATAGCAGCCACGTAAAACATGCAACAACAATTAGAGGACGTCTAACTTGTTTTTGCAGGGTATGCTATGTGATGTGATATGGCCAAAAGGATGTGATGAATGATATATGTGATGTATGAGATTGATCATATTCTTGTAATAGGATTCACGACTTGCATGTCAATGAGTATGACAACCGGCAGGAGCCATAGGAGTTGTCTTTATTTTTTGTATGACCTGCGTGTCATTGAAGAACGCCATGTAACTTACTTTACTTTATTGCTAAACGCGTTAGCCATAGAAGTAGAAGTAGTCGTTGGCGTGACAACTTCATGAAGACACGATGATGGAGATCATGATGATGGAGATCATGGTGTCAAGCCGGTGACGATGATGATCATGGAGCCCCGAAGATGAAGATCAAAAGGAGCAAAATGATATTGGCCATATCATGTCACTATTTGATTGCATGTGATGTTTATCATGTTTATGCATCTTGTTTGCTTAGAACGACGGTAGTAAATAAGATGATCCCTTACAAAATTTCAAGAAGTGTTCTCCCCTAACTGTGCACCGTTGCTACAGTTCGTCGCTTCTAAGCACCACGTGATGATCGGGTGTGATGGATTCTTACGTTCACATACAACGGGTGTAAGACAGTTTTACACAGCGAAAACACTTAGGGTTAACTTGACGAGCCTAGCATGTGCAGACATGGCCTCGGAACACGGAGACCGAAAGGTCGAGCATGAGTCGTATGGTAGATACGATCAACATGAAGATGTTCACCGAC
>NW_021279135.1:0-1052 GCF_002162155.2 Triticum dicoccoides
TTTAGTATGTTGCTATTGCTTTCTTCATAACTTATACATGTTCCTATGACTATGAGATTATGCAACTCCCGTTTACCGGAGGAACACTTTGGGTACTACCAAACGTCACAACGTAACTGGGTGATTATAAAGGAGTACTACAGGTGTCTCCAATGGTCGATGTTGGGTTGGCGTATTTCGAGATTAGGATTTGTCACTCCGATTGTCGGAGAGGTATCTCTGGGCCCTCTCGGTAATACACATCACATAAGCCTTGCAAGCATTACAACTAATATGTTAGTTGTGAGATGATGTATTACGGAATGAGTAAAGAGACTTGCCGGTAACGAGATTGAACTAGGTATTGGATACCGACGATCGAATCTCGGGCAAGTAACATACCGATGACAAAGGGAACAACGTATGTTGTTATGCGGTCTGACCGATAAAGATCTTCGTAGAATGTGTAGGAGCCAATATGGGCATCCAGGTCCCGCTATTGGTTATTGACCGGAGACGTGTCTCGGTCATGTCTACATTGTTCTCGAACCCGTAGGGTCCGCACGCTTAAGGTTACGATGACAGTTATATTATGAGTTTACATGTTTTGATGTACTGAAGGAGTTCAGAGTCCCGGATGAGATCGGGGACATGACGAGGAGTCTCGAAATGGTCGAGACGTAAAGATTCATATATTGGATGATATGGTTAGGCCAAGGGGTCAAGCCCATGAGACTTTAGGTCGGTGCAAAAGGAGTTTTACGGAGGCCAGGGGGCCAAACGCCGGAGACCCTGGCGTCTGGCCCTGGGCCAGACGCCGAGGCCCATGGCGTCTGGGCCAGACGCCAAGGATTGTGGCGTTTGGTCCTGGAGTCCGAGTGGGACTCTTGCCTTTCGGGCAAAACCGACTTTGAGGAGGCTTTTGCTCCAAGTTTCGACCCCGGGGCTCAACATATAAATAGAGGGGCAGGGCTAGCACCAAAGGGACAAGAAGTTGATCCACGTGATCTATTCCTTAGCCGTGTGCGGCGGCCCCAGCCACCATATTCCTCGATAATACTGTAGCGGAGTTT
>NW_021279136.1:0-1173 GCF_002162155.2 Triticum dicoccoides
GACTAGGTAGCACGATCAGTCTTAGAAGGATGATTCGAAAACCAACATACTAAGAATGAAATTATTATCCTTTAACTACCAAGCAACAGAGTTGCTAGCAGTATTGATTTCACACATCACGACTCACTTGTCGACATTCCGGTTGCATCAACACGAAGACCGAGGAACGACTAATGATGGTGAGAAGTATCACTGTGTCAAGAATTCACAAAAGGTGGTGCAATTCTCATGAAATTCCTGTCATAAAGATGGTAATACTCCAGGATAGAACAGAACAAAAGCTGGATTAGCAATTTGATCTGCGGAGCACAACTTCTTTGACCCAATCCTGGATATGGAAGAGGTACTGGAGTTTGTTTCTCCTAGTCATTCTGAATGGAATGGCTTGACGGACCACAAGAGTAATAGGCATCGATGAACGAATGCACACATAATCTTGACTATCAATTGATAGACGAGGGTCAGAAGACAAGTAAAGAGGGACAACTCAAAGGAACATACAATTTTCTGAGTTGTGGATGCATGGTTTAGCATGTCGAACGAAGTTCAACATATTTCTTCCGGATAACCCATGCAGAAAGGTAGAACTGGCAGAGCCACAATATATAATGGAGAACTCATCAAGAATAATCCTGTTGTGATATTTCAGTTCAACGAGGAACTTCTGCCATAAGTAGTTCATGGTATTTGGAAGAAGAAGATACCACGGACTTCAAAGACTATCGCAAAGGTTACTAATATCCTAAAGGCACTAGCAATTACTATCCACATGAAGTAGGTAGAGTGAATCTCGGGTTCAGAACCCAGGAGTAGAATACCTACTACTAAGTAGCATCACGGGATGCTTCCGAGAATAAAGGCCAGAATCTTCACACTAGGACACAAATCATGGCTAGACCACTAGATGATCCCCTAAGCACTTAGGGTCATAATAATAATTCCAACATATATGTCGAGGCAATAATTACCTCAACACACCGATTAGTGTGGTTAATCTGGCCCATGGGAACATCGGAAACAGAAGGAAGGGATTTGCAAATGCATCGGACTATTTAGAAACCTGGGATGACTCGGACAGCATAACGGCTATAATTGCTCAAAAAGATTTGAGACAATCACAAAAATGGTGGCATAACCACTCAGAAGCACAATATCAAGGTTCCGAGATCAACA
>NW_021279137.1:0-1050 GCF_002162155.2 Triticum dicoccoides
CGATCCATTTATGGACTGGTGCAAGCATCTCGGAGTTGGAACATTCGCTTTGATGAGATGATCAAAGCGTTTGGGTTTATGCAGACTTATGGAGAAGCCTGCGTTTACAAGAAAGTGAGTGGGAGCTCTGTAGCATTTCTCATATTATATGTAGACGACATACTCTTGATGGGAAATAATATAGAATTTCTGGACAGCATTAAGGCCTACTTGAATAAGTGTTTTTCAATGAAGGACCTTGGAGAAGCTGCTTATATATTAGGCATCAAGATCTATAGAGATAGATCGAGACGCCTCATAGGTCTTTCACAAAGCACATACCTTGATAAGATTTTGAAGAGGTTCAAAATGGATCAGTCCAAGAAGGGGTTCTTGCCTATGTTACAAGGTGTGAGATTGAGCTCGGCTCAGTCATCGACCACGGCAAAAGATAAAGAAGAGATGAGTGTCATCCCCTATGCTTCAGCCATAGGATCTATTATGTATGCCATGCTGTGTACCAGACCCGATGTAAACCTTGCCGTAAGTTTGGTAGCAAGATACCAAAGTAATCCCGGCAAGGAACACTGGACAGCGGTCAAAAATATCCTAAAGTACCTGAAAAGGACGAAGGACATGTTTCTCGTTTATGGAAGAGACGAAGAGCTCGTCGTAAAGGGTTACGTCGACGCTAGCTTTGACTCAGATCTGGATGACTCTAAGTCACAAACCGGATACGTGTATATGTTGAATGGTGGAGCAGTAAGCTGGTGCAGCTGCAAGCAGAGCGTCGTGGCGGGATCTACGTGTGAAGCGGAGTACATGGCAGCCTCGGAGGCAGCGCATGAAGCGATTTGGGTGAAGGAGTTCATCACCGACCTAGGAGTCATACCCAATGCGTCGGGGCCGATCAAACTCTTCTGTGACAACACTGGAGCTATTGCCCTCGCCAAGGAGCCCAGGTTTCACAAGAAGACCAGGCACATCAAGCGTCGTTTCAACTCCATCCGTGAAAATGTTCAAGATGGAGACATAGAGATTTGCAAAGTGCACACGGATCTGAATGTCGCA
>NW_021279138.1:0-854 GCF_002162155.2 Triticum dicoccoides
TTCCAGTTTTTGGGTCCGGGCAGTCGAAAAAAAAAAAAATTGGTCGAAAAAATTTCGTGCCCATCCTATCAGTTTGAGCTAGGAAGAGTTTTGAGACACTCGCCATTATAGTGATTTTTTCGCAAAAATAAAAAGAGCGCAAAAAAAAAAGAGCGCAAAAAAAAAAGAGCGAAAAAAAAATTCAGAGTGTGCTTTTCCCTTGTTTACGTGCCGCGCCGTGATTTTGTTAGTGTTCTAGGCTCGCGTCTCTAGCACAGTCTACCCTAGGACCAGCACAGTACCGTCGTTGAGCGTTTATTCAACTTTGCATCTCTGAATTGATTATTGCTGACCCTTTTTGCTACCATATTATAAGCCTTCCCAGCTCCACATACATCTACGTCGTGCGTTAGACTCTCCCTGGTAATCGCTCTATCCAAGCTTTGAGAGTTTTTGACTACAACGGTTGTCGATCACCGCCTGCTGCTGGGTAAGAACTGGTAAGAATTTGAGATTTGCTTGACGGATTTGTGACACCCACCACCACCACTTGTTCGTAGTCTGTAGGATCATATTCTTGTGTGTTTCTATTGCTGCTAACCATGCCAGGATCACAAGCCGACGAGATTGACTGGGAGAATTTATCGAACAAGGAGCTTCATGATAAGTTTCAGCAAATGATGACTGAACAGGTGCAAGATGTGCTGAACAATTTTGAAGAGGCCATGGAGAAGATCACTGGCCTTGAGAAGACGTTCGAAACAAAGCTCGATAACAAGTTTAATGAATTGCTCGCGCGTCTTCCACCACCACCACCCGCTGCACCTAACACACCTCTCCAACAACAACAACAACGACTACCTCCACGTCGCGAA
>NW_021279139.1:0-1191 GCF_002162155.2 Triticum dicoccoides
AGCCCACTGACCACCCCTGCGGACTCGACGTGAGCTCCTCTTCGTTTCCCCTCCGTATTTTCGTTCAATTTCGTGCCGTATCCATCGTCTCCGCCGAGCCCGAGAGCCCATTGCCGCCGGCCACGAGGTCGCCGTGGCTAGAGCTCACGCGCGTCACGTCCAAGCACACCACCATGCTCAGCACCACGCCAGGATCCCAAAACCCTAGTCTATCGCTCCTGTGGCGCACCGTAGCCACCGCCCGCGCCTCACCCGAACTCCGGCCGCCGCCGTCGTCATGATTGCCGTCGCCTCCGGCCACCTTAGCTTCTCCCGTCCGCCCTGTTAGATGCGCGCGAGTCTGGGCATCCCGTAGAGCCCCTCCGCCGCTCTTTTGGTCATCGGAGGGCGAATCCCGGCGCTCTCCGCCGTCCCTGGCCTCGCCGGCGACGAGCCACGCGTCAACTCCGGCGAGTTGACCCGGGTTTGACCCCCCTCTCTCTCACTGACATGCGGGCCCCGCCCGGCTAATCAAGTTAGGTTAGTATTAACTAAGTTAGATTAGTTAGTTAGACACTGACACTCGGGACCCACCGGTCAGGGGTTGACCGGGCTGTGCCACGTTGACCTGCTGACGTCATCGTGACGTCAGTATGACGCAGTAGTATTTTCTGGATTTAATATTATTCAGGAAATTTCAGAAAATAGCTAAAACTTCAATAAATCATAGAAAATTAACCGTAACTCCAAATTAAATAATTTATATATGAAAAATTATCAGAAAAATTCAAGGAATCCATCTGTACCATTTTCATGCATGTTAGAACAACTTATAGCTGCTGTTTAGCACAAATCATATAAAGGGCATTTAAATATCCACATATGGAGTTTGAATTTGAATCTTGGATTCAGACCAACTCCATTTAATCTGGTTTTAGTTGCATTAGCCCAAAACACATTCATATTGCCATGTCATGAGCATGCATCATATTGTGCATTGCATTGATTATGTTCCCTTCTGTGTTGCCGGTATTTGTCCCCTCTCGATAGACGTGATACCGATGATGTGATCGTTGACACTGATGAAGACTCAATGTTATCTTCAGAAGTGCCAGGCAAGCAAAACCCCCTTGTTCATTCCGATAAAATCCCACTCTCTCGCTCCTGCTCTCTTTTACTGCATTAGGACAACACCGATTCATCTGTTACTTG
>NW_021279140.1:0-531 GCF_002162155.2 Triticum dicoccoides
TGCGCTTACGTGTCGGTCTTCACACTCACAGTTTTGGCCGATTCTGGCACGTTTCGTGGACTATTACTCACTGTTTTGGGGTCCCGGAGTGATTTCCATGATTGATGAACCCCAAGGTGTGCTTACGTGTCGGTCATCAACACTCGCAGTTTTGGCCGATTCTGGCCCGTTTCGTGGACTATTACTATCTGTTCTGGGGTCCCGGAGTGATTTCCACGATTGACGAACCCCAAGGTGCGCTTACGTGTCGGTCATCAACACTCACAGTTTTGGCCGATTCTGGCACGTTTCGTGGACTATTAGTCACTGTTTTTGGGGTCCCGGAGTGATTTCCATGATTGATGAACCCCAAGGTGCGCTTACGTGTCGGTCATCAACACTCGCAGTTTTGGCCGATTTTGGCCCGTTTCGTGGACTATTAGTCACTGTTTTTGGGTCCCGGAGTGATTTCCATGATTGATGAACCCCAAGGTGCGCTTACGTGTCGGTCATCAACACTCGCAGTTTTGGCCGATTTTGGCCCGTTTCGTG
>NW_021279141.1:0-998 GCF_002162155.2 Triticum dicoccoides
TGCCGAACCCTTCTGCCTGTGGAGGGGGGTGGCTTATATAGAGTGCGCCAGGACCCCAGCCAGCCCACGTAGGAGAGGGTTTAAGGTGAGTTAAGTCTGGGGCGTTACTGGTAACGCCCCACATAAAGTGCCTTTACTATCATAAAGTCTACTTAATTACAGGCCGTTGCGGTGCAGAGTGCCTCTTGACCTCCTGGTGGTCGAGTGAGTCTTCGTGGTCGAGTCCTTCAGGCCAGTCGAGTGAATCCTCGTTGGTCGACTGGAAGGCGACCTCTTCTAGGGATGTCCTAGGGTAAGTTACTTGGAACAGGTCCATGACCCTACCCTAGGTACATAACCCCATCATTAGCCCCCGAATGGATTGAGGCTTCGAGTGAAGAAGGAGTTGATGTCGTTTCCGATTAACCTTTGCGCTCTAGTTGTGCGCTGTTCTGGATCAAAGAATCTCTTCGTTGACAGGGAGCAATTCGTCTTCGGTCGACTCGATCCATTCTATTTTTGCGTCGAGTGATCTTTCGAGCTTCGACGATTCCCGAGCGACGGATCGCCGGAAACACCGCGTCTGACAGACTGATTTGTTGCTCGCGGATTCCGCGGGGTGCGAAATTTGGGGGCGCGCGCGAAGCGGGGCAGACCGCGGCGTTCGGATGGGACGGGGCATAGCCGCCTCGATCTCCGCGCCGCCTTTTTCGCCACGTATCCAGTCCTCATAACTGCTCCCAGATATGATTAGATCGACCGGGCCCACATGTCAGCCACTCGGAAGGGACCTTATAAATGTGCCCGGCGAGGATTTCTGTGCTGCGCCTCAGCATTCTCCCTCTCTCCCTCTGCTTCCTTCCTCCCTGCTCAGCGTGCCCGCTCTCGCCCCCGCACCACTTCCCTTCGTGCATCTCACCGGCGACCATGGCCAAGGAGAAGACGGCGGCGCTGGAGCGTGCCAAGAAGGCGTCGGCATCGGAGAAGGCGAAGGGGAGATCCACCAGCCGCAG
Source organism: Triticum dicoccoides (assembly GCF_002162155.2). Lineage (NCBI taxonomy): Eukaryota > Viridiplantae > Streptophyta > Magnoliopsida > Poales > Poaceae > Triticum > Triticum dicoccoides. The sequence goes on from NW_021279141.1 coordinate 993, forward strand.
AGGGTC
>NW_021279142.1:0-1240 GCF_002162155.2 Triticum dicoccoides
TCATTGACTCAGGGGAGTCAACCAGGGCCCACCCGTGGTCAAAGTGGATGTCGGCTGCCGGCGTTTAGTCGCCGGCGAGCCCGACGCGGCGGCGGAAGTGGTTTTGGTCATTTCGGCCACCAGAGGGGCCGCGGAGACCACCGGAGTGGAGCTGAGGCCAACCCGCAGCTCTTGGCGGGGCCCGTTGGGGTCGGGGTGGCCGGAGTCGACGGCGGCGAGCTCGGCTGCGGCCGCCGGGGTTCGGTCGTGCACGGGAACGGTGCTGGAGCTCGAAGTCGAGCAAAGCGAGGCGCTAGGGATGCTCTACGGGGTCTTGCGAACTCGTTGGGCTCGCCGGGGTGACCAAATGGTCACCGGAGCTGCGTCGACGGCGAGCTCGGCGGCGGCGGAGGTTCGGCCGTGGTGGGGAGGTGGCTACGGTGAGGGAACGAGGGGAAGGAGAGGGGGAAAGGGTGGCGTAGCTCACCGCGGTTGCAGTGGGCGTCGAAGTGGGCTCGGGGACGCGCTGGAGACGGCGAATCGACGGCGACGGTGGTCGGAGCCCGAAGAGGGGAACGGCGACGTGGCGGCGATGCAGGGCTTCCGGAGACCCGTGGAGCGGTGGGGAGGAAGAGGAGGTCGAGGCGGAGCTCCTGAGCTAGTCGGGGGAGCGAGGGGTGGTCGGAGACGGTGGCTATGGCGAACGGCGGCGAGTGTGGTGCTCGGCCGTGTGAGAGAGAGAGCGAGGGAGAGGAGAGGAGAGCCGGGGAAGAGTGAGAGAGAGCAGGGGGGAGGGCGTGGCGTCGTCCAGGGCGTCGAGCGAGGAGGGGAGGCCAGGCAAGCAGGCGAGCAGGTGGCGTGGCGCGGTGGCGCGCGCGCGCGCCGGCCACACTCCCCTCCCTCTGTCGGGACGAAGACGACAGAGGAGGGAGGTGGGCTGGGCCGGCTGCCGGCTGGGCCAGCCAGCTGGCTGGGCCGCACAGTGGAGGAGCCCAGGTAAGTTTCTCCCTTTTATTTTTTTCTGTTTTCTAATTTCTGACATTTGTTTTGATTTAAAATAATATATTAAATCATTTATTTAACTTATGCCAATTTTTGCAGGGGCTAGATATATTATTCCAGAGCTCCTTTATAATTGGCATAATATTTGGACATATATTAATATATATAGAAATATATCTCCAATGCAAATATTTATGCATTAATTCCAAATGCCCAAAATAAATGTCCATGAGCCACTAAAAATATTGGTTTGATTTTT
>NW_021279143.1:0-960 GCF_002162155.2 Triticum dicoccoides
AAAGAAACTTCAAATAAAACTACAAAGAAAAACTACTAACGAAGATCTATGACTTTGCTACAAACATCTAATATAGTTTTGCCGTAAGTAAAAATTTAACAACAATTAAAATACTAAACTAATAAATTAACAGAAAATAAAATGTAAAATAACTAATTTAACAGAAAGTATTTTTTTTCCAAAAATTTTATTTGCAAAAAGAAACAAATAAAAAGCTTTTATAAAACACTAACTATGACCTAAACAAGTTTTCATACAAAACTAAGAATTTTTTTTTTAAATAAAAACAAAATTTTCTTTTGTTGACTAACAGAAACAAAACTAAATTTTTCAAGAGTGAAAAAAAGAAATGATTTGAAACTAATAAAAACAATAAAGAAAAGACTAAACCAAAACTATAACTAGAACAGTACTGTTTTGCTAAAAACCTAATTTAAATTAACCTGAAAATAAAATACTAAATACTACTGGATAAACAAAGGTCCTAGAGACCAGGAGCAAAAAGAATTGGTCGAAAATAATATTCCTAACTCAAAATATCTCAAATCTAGTGATTTGAGAAAATTCATACAAACACAAATTTAAAGTGCTCCAATATGAAATACAAATGAACTAACAGAAACTTCATAAAATTTGTGATCCAAGGCAGTTGGAATCACTCAAAAATACCTCGTAGATAATTAACTATGGATTTTACAAGATTGAAACTATTCTGAAAAAAAAACAGAACGAAAAAAAAAGTAGGTCGGGATTTACTGTAGCAGTTCCGATGATGGGGTTCTGGTGGAGCTCCGGTGACGTCCTCCGGTGTCCCTCTGGCGTCGGGGAAGGGACGGTAGGGTCGGTGGGTGGCTAGGATGGCCGGAGGTGGTGGGGCGGGGCGGCAATGGCGGCGGTGGTCCGGCGAACTCCGGCAAGGCGGCGCAACGACGTGGGGTGAGGAGAGGAGAGGAGAGGTGT
>NW_021279144.1:0-1581 GCF_002162155.2 Triticum dicoccoides
AATAACCGTATTACAATAAACATGATCAAATCATATTCATGCTCAACGCAAACACCAAATAACACTTATTCAGGTTCAACACTAATCCCGAAAGTATAGGGAGTGTGCGATGATGATCATATCAATCTTGGAACCACTTCCAACACACATCGTCACTTCACCCTTAACTAGTCTCTGTTTATTCTGCAACTCCCGTTTCGAGTTACTAATCTTAGCAACTGAACTAGTATCAAATACTGAGGGGTTGCCATAAACACTAGTAAAGTACACATCAATAACATGTATATAAAATATACTTATGTTCACTTTGCCATCCTTCTTATCTGTCAATCACTTGGGGTAGTTCCGCTTCCAGTGACCAGTCCCTTTGCAGTAGAAACACTTAGTCTCAGGCTTAGGACCAGACTTGGGCTTCTTCACTTGAGCAGCAACTTGCTTGCCATTCTATTTGAAGTTCCCCTTCTTCCCTCTGCCCTTTTCTTGAAACTAGTGGTCTTGTCTACCATCAACACTTGATGTTTTTCTCGATTTCTACCTTCGTCAATTTCCGCATTACGAAGAGCTTTGGAATTGTTTCCGTTATCCCTTGCATATCATAGTTCATCACGAAGTTCTACTAACTTGGTGATGGTGACTAGAGAATTCTGTCAATCACTATCTTATCTGGAAGATTAACTCCCACTTGATTCAAGCGATTGTTGTACTCAGACAATCTGGGCACATGCTCACTAGTTGAGCGATTCTCCTCCATCTTTTAGCTATAGAACTTGTTGGAGACTACATATCTCTCAACTCGCGTATTTGCTTGAAATATTAACTTCAACTCCTGGAACATCTCATATGCTCCATGACGTTCAAAACGTCGTTGAAGTCCCGATTCTAAGCCATTAAGCATGGTGCACTAAACTATCAAGTAGTCATCATATTGAGCTAGCCAAACGTTCATAACGTCTGCATCTGCTCCTGCAATAGGTCCGTCACCTAGCGGTGCATCAAGGACATAATTCTTCTCTGCAGTAATGAGGATAAACCTCAGATCACGGATCCCATCCGCATCATTGCTACTAACATTTTTCAACATGATTTTCTCTAGGAACATATCAAAATAAACACAGGGAAGCAACAACGCGAGCTATTGATCTACAACATAATTTGCAAAATACTACCAGGACTAAGTTCATGATAAATTAAAGTTCAATTAATCATATTATTTAAGAACTCCCACTTAGATAGACATCCCTCTAATCCTCTAAGTGATTACATGATCCAAATCAACTAAACCATGACCGATCATCACGTGAGATGGAGTAGTTTTCAATGGTGAACATCGTTATGTTGATCATATCTACTATATGATTCACGCTCGACCTTTCGGTCTCCGTGTTCCGAGGCCATATCTGTATATGCTAGGCTCGTCAAGTTTAACCTGAGTATTCTGCGTGTGCAAAACTGGCTTGCACCCGTTGTAGATGGACGTAGAGCTTATCACACCCGATCATCACGTGGTGTCTGGGCACGACGAACTTTGGCAACGGTGCATACTCAGGGAGAACACTTCTTGATAATTTAGTGAGAGATCAT
>NW_021279145.1:0-3399 GCF_002162155.2 Triticum dicoccoides
AAAACGCGTTTTTTCACGCAAATATTTTTTTCAAATTTTTTAATAGAAAAGCTAAAGAAGACCGGAGAAAAACCAAAACGTCGAAAACCCCCAGAAAAAAACCATTTAAAAAGCTGAAAACGCGTTGGGAAAATTAAAAAAACAAAATCCGAAGGAAGCGTCCAGAGCGCGACACGTGGCGAATGACTGAGAGCACGCCAAGTGGCGCTGATCGTTGCGAGGCTTCCGAAGGAGCGCTCGTTAACTAGTTGCTCCCTTCGTTGAGGCCAATATTGGACCAGGTCATGATTTTTAGAAGAAGCAATTCCACTATAGCCCACTTGCCCATCCGAGCAGGCCCATGAACGACCTGCGCTTCGTGACTCTATGCTGAGCAAGTCCAATTTGTACGCATCTCTCGAACTCTCCCGTCTCTTCTTCTCTTCCCTCGCTGCTTCTCTTCGCTCGTTCTGTGTCTTAGATCTGCCGCACATGTTCTTCACATCTTCTCTACCACATCCTCCTATCGCTATTGTTCCTCACCATGTCGATGTGACCTGGCCACCGCTCAAAGGACTATAGTTGTGCGGGCCTCCCAGGCAGCTATCTCCGGCGGCCACCTCCCAGCCACCATGGCTGTGGCTCTAGGTAGACCCTCTAGAGAAGATGGGAGCTGGGCTAGCGGGCGGCCGAGCCAGCATGAATTTTTTGCTCGCGCTAGCAAATGGGGAATGAACTTTCGGCAACAAAGCAAGGTAACGGAGAATCGGTGGATGTGGTGAGGCATATGTGTCATGATGGTTCATTTATTCAGGAGAGGCTGGATGACGACGATGCCATGGAAGAAGAAATAGCGGTGGCTAGTAGGTGAGGAGGCGATGCCGTAGAGAAGGTGAGCGAGAAAGGTGCAGCGCTTTTCAACCGTTAGATGCCAAAATCGAAGGCTTGCATTGTAGGGATTTGCCACATCCTGGCCATTGAATGTGCAGATCGGATGGCCTACATTCATAGTTATTCCCACACTATATAGTGTTATAGAAATGGAGGGAGTACTGTATAAGATATGTAGAGCTACCACGTAGTGCACCAACAAAACAACGCCTAGCTACATTCACAGTGCAAACTAAAATGGTAACCCCTGCCGCATCCAACAGCTATTAGTACCGCATCGCCTAGGGACAGGACGCAGGAGCGGTTTATAAGCACGTTTCCGGGCCCATGGATAACCACCCGGCGAGGGTGGTGAGCCATCTCTCATATTAAACCGCAAATATTGGTTGATTGTGGCGATCTTCATGCCAAGCATCGTTGTGGGCCTTCTCTTTCATTCTATATTATGTGGCGGTACAGCTTGAATCTGTCAAGCTGACGCCCCCTTGGCATGTTCACTTCGACACGGAGTGATTGGCTTTTCTTATCTCTATTTTTTTCATGCATGTAAGGGGCAACGCTACTTTCTTATTTTACTGTTGCAGGATGCATGAAACGGAGACAGTCTCCTTGCCACAGTTAGAGAGAGGCGAACCAGAGGTCTTCGTTTCCCTCCACCGGCGAGGCCGGCGGTTCACCTTCCCCCGTCCGCCGCTATGGCGTGAGGGTTGGGGACCCTGGTCCGCCCTTTTCGGTTGTAGACAGGTGTTGGGGTTCGTGTGTCAGCCGCGCCGCCGTGATCGCAGGGACGGTGTCGAGTGGAATAAATCCCGCAACTTCACCCCCATCCTGGTGTGGTCGTCTTCGACGATGTAGGTGAGCCGTGGAGGATAGGTTTGTGTGGTGCGCCATCGATTTGGAAGAGGTGGCGGTGGCATGGTCGCTAATGTTCCCCGATCTCATTCCTCTTCCTGACGTTGTCCTTGTGGCCATGCTGTTGGGCTCGGGGAGGTAGATTCCTGCCGTACCTCCGGTGCGGTGAGGCTAGGGTTCTTGTTCTTGGCCGGCGTGGCGGTGGCAGTGACCAAGGCGGAGGATTTTGTGTCGCGGCTCCTTCCCCACTTCATTGGCGTTTGCTCGGGCGCTGTTGACAAGGTATGCGGTTTCCTGTACAAGAGTGATTCCAGGATTGTGTCTCTCTGGCTCAACGGCGAGGGAGGCGATGAAGATGGTGCTGGTTTGATCTACTTCCTCACTAACGTGTTGGTCCATGTGGACCGTAACTTTGAAGACTTCCCATCTCCGGCTAATCCTTCTCCAGGTCCAAGGTCAGGCCCGATTGTGAATTTCTTATTCGCTGGGGTGCCTTGTATCACTGTTGTTCTTTAATATAGTTCTAGGGTGATTTCCGCACAAAAATGAAACGGAGACAATTATTGTGTAGTAGATACTCAATTCATCTGAAATCCGTTCGAAGCAAACTATTTTTCTTTTGACACTAGTACAATTATGTAACCGCTCTCACCTTATGCTGGTAAAACCACCCTCATTTTTGTGTTTTTATTTATAACTAGGAAAATGGCCCGTGCGTTGCAATGGGATACTACCATGTGTTGGTTGGCACCCTTTTGCCCTTACTAGGGATCCATCCTAGCCCTGCAGTGAAGCCCGATTGTTCACGCTCACCGTAATGGCCTCCCACGACAGTAGGGCACAACAGTCTTGGTCTCGAGAAGGTCCGACCCAATGCAACCCATGGCCTCTTGCTACTCATCTACCCATCAATTTGGCCAATGGGAGCACGTGAGTGCGTTGGCATGGGGCAGGTGTCCTTGCCGAGGCCCAGCTGCCTGAGCATCAGATCAAGGGCATCATCCCTTCACACGTTAGTCAAGGCCAGCGGGGCCGCCAATGGCCCCGCGATTGCATGTGCGTTGCCATGGGAAAAAATGGGTCTGAAGTTTATATGCTGCAAACCATAACCGAAGGGGACATTCAAAAGATAACGATGTGGCTCATGTACCCAAGTCATTGTATTTTGAAATTTCTATATCCACGATAGCATAGGAACACATTCAATAACGAAATACAATCTAATTAGTAGTAAGGCACCCGGTATCAGCAATTTGTGTTTTTCTCCAAGCAGCACAGAAACACATCACATAAGCATAATATAATATGTGATATTCAATAGTAAGGCAATTAGTTTGGTTATGGTCAATTCTCCATGTCGTTCTTCCCTAATACAACACAGACACTTTTTTATGGCTTCAGGAGATGATGACCTTTTTTTACAGATAATGATACGCGGCAAATCTCATAATGCTTTTGGATTCCAGCCATTGAAAAAATCAACTGAAGGGCTTATATAAGTTCATAAATAAGTGTGATCCCTGAGGAGAGTTCACTTTGAACACATTTCTCTGAGACGGAAAGAACAATCCTTGATAACTATGCCAGTAAGGACATTATTAACATCAACAAAATCGGCAAATACACACACACTATTCATGATTCATTAACAATTACAGAGTTTGAAGTTGCTTGGAT
>NW_021279146.1:0-1193 GCF_002162155.2 Triticum dicoccoides
CCTGGCGGGCGACACGGGTTCCCGTGGACTGCTGCCCTGCTGCTGCATCGATCCCGAGGCAGATTCACTGCTGGGCTGCTGCAGTTCCAATCCCGATGAGGATCTGCGCGCCAGCCATGGACACATAAAATGTGGGCTGATTTCATCACCGTTTTGGGTGATTTCTACATCGTTTTCTCCACCGTTTTCATCTGCATCATCACAAAGCTCAAGTGCATGGTTATGAGAGTTAGTCAGTGATTGATCAACACAATTATTTCCCCCTTGATCAAGACCGGTGAGGCTAGGTGGGAGGAGAAGAATTTCTTGACGAAGTAGTGCACCGGTGTTGGGATGAAGATCGGAAAACGGGAACTTCGTTTCATCAAAGACTATGTCACGAGAGATATATACTCGGCCCGTAGAAACATCGAGGCACTTAACTCCTTTATGCTTGGCACTATAGCCAATGAACACGCATTGCTTAGAGCGGAACATTAATTTGCGATTGTTGTATGGACGAAGAATGGGCCAGCAAGCACACCCAAACACACGAAGAGAGGTGTAGTCGGGTTTGGTGTGAAGGAGTCTTTCCATAGGAGTTTCATTGTTAATGACACGACTAGGGAGCATGTTGATGATATGAACGGCAGTGAGAAACGCCTCATCCTAGAACTTGAGGGGCATGGAGGCGCCAGCTAAAAGATCTAGTCCAACCTCTACAATGTGTCTATGCTTGCGTTCGGCAGACCCGTTTTGTTGGTGAGCGTGCGGACGAGACACATGATGAGAGATTCCAAGTTTTTGGAAGAAAGAGTTTAGTTTCTCGTATTCCCCTCCCCAATCAGATTGGAGAGCAAGAATTTTACTATCAAATTGGCGTTCAACTAAAGCTTGAAAGTTGAGAAAAACTTGGAACACATCGGATCGTTTCTTAAGAAGATAGATCCAAGAGAACTTGCTATAATCGTCAATCAAACATAGTATGTATGTCTACCAACATAAGAGGGGGCAGGACCCCAAACATCAGAAAAGATAAGTTGCAATGGTTTGGTAGAAATACTTGTAGAAACTGGATAGGGTAACTGATGACTTTTGGCCTTTTGGCATGAATCACAAATTGTTTTGACATCACGCTCTCCAACATATGGGAGCTTATTTTTCCTAAGCAATCGCTCAACTAAAGAAAAAGATGCATGTCCTAAACGATCGTG
>NW_021279147.1:0-3399 GCF_002162155.2 Triticum dicoccoides
AAAACGCGTTTTTTCACGCAAATATTTTTTTCAAATTTTTTAATAGAAAAGCTAAAGAAGACCGGAGAAAAACCAAAACGTCGAAAACCCCCAGAAAAAAACCATTTAAAAAGCTGAAAACGCGTTGGGAAAATTAAAAAAACAAAATCCGAAGGAAGCGTCCAGAGCGCGACACGTGGCGAATGACTGAGAGCACGCCAAGTGGCGCTGATCGTTGCGAGGCTTCCGAAGGAGCGCTCGTTAACTAGTTGCTCCCTTCGTTGAGGCCAATATTGGACCAGGTCATGATTTTTAGAAGAAGCAATTCCACTATAGCCCACTTGCCCATCCGAGCAGGCCCATGAACGACCTGCGCTTCGTGACTCTATGCTGAGCAAGTCCAATTTGTACGCATCTCTCGAACTCTCCCGTCTCTTCTTCTCTTCCCTCGCTGCTTCTCTTCGCTCGTTCTGTGTCTTAGATCTGCCGCACATGTTCTTCACATCTTCTCTACCACATCCTCCTATCGCTATTGTTCCTCACCATGTCGATGTGACCTGGCCACCGCTCAAAGGACTATAGTTGTGCGGGCCTCCCAGGCAGCTATCTCCGGCGGCCACCTCCCAGCCACCATGGCTGTGGCTCTAGGTAGACCCTCTAGAGAAGATGGGAGCTGGGCTAGCGGGCGGCCGAGCCAGCATGAATTTTTTGCTCGCGCTAGCAAATGGGGAATGAACTTTCGGCAACAAAGCAAGGTAACGGAGAATCGGTGGATGTGGTGAGGCATATGTGTCATGATGGTTCATTTATTCAGGAGAGGCTGGATGACGACGATGCCATGGAAGAAGAAATAGCGGTGGCTAGTAGGTGAGGAGGCGATGCCGTAGAGAAGGTGAGCGAGAAAGGTGCAGCGCTTTTCAACCGTTAGATGCCAAAATCGAAGGCTTGCATTGTAGGGATTTGCCACATCCTGGCCATTGAATGTGCAGATCGGATGGCCTACATTCATAGTTATTCCCACACTATATAGTGTTATAGAAATGGAGGGAGTACTGTATAAGATATGTAGAGCTACCACGTAGTGCACCAACAAAACAACGCCTAGCTACATTCACAGTGCAAACTAAAATGGTAACCCCTGCCGCATCCAACAGCTATTAGTACCGCATCGCCTAGGGACAGGACGCAGGAGCGGTTTATAAGCACGTTTCCGGGCCCATGGATAACCACCCGGCGAGGGTGGTGAGCCATCTCTCATATTAAACCGCAAATATTGGTTGATTGTGGCGATCTTCATGCCAAGCATCGTTGTGGGCCTTCTCTTTCATTCTATATTATGTGGCGGTACAGCTTGAATCTGTCAAGCTGACGCCCCCTTGGCATGTTCACTTCGACACGGAGTGATTGGCTTTTCTTATCTCTATTTTTTTCATGCATGTAAGGGGCAACGCTACTTTCTTATTTTACTGTTGCAGGATGCATGAAACGGAGACAGTCTCCTTGCCACAGTTAGAGAGAGGCGAACCAGAGGTCTTCGTTTCCCTCCACCGGCGAGGCCGGCGGTTCACCTTCCCCCGTCCGCCGCTATGGCGTGAGGGTTGGGGACCCTGGTCCGCCCTTTTCGGTTGTAGACAGGTGTTGGGGTTCGTGTGTCAGCCGCGCCGCCGTGATCGCAGGGACGGTGTCGAGTGGAATAAATCCCGCAACTTCACCCCCATCCTGGTGTGGTCGTCTTCGACGATGTAGGTGAGCCGTGGAGGATAGGTTTGTGTGGTGCGCCATCGATTTGGAAGAGGTGGCGGTGGCATGGTCGCTAATGTTCCCCGATCTCATTCCTCTTCCTGACGTTGTCCTTGTGGCCATGCTGTTGGGCTCGGGGAGGTAGATTCCTGCCGTACCTCCGGTGCGGTGAGGCTAGGGTTCTTGTTCTTGGCCGGCGTGGCGGTGGCAGTGACCAAGGCGGAGGATTTTGTGTCGCGGCTCCTTCCCCACTTCATTGGCGTTTGCTCGGGCGCTGTTGACAAGGTATGCGGTTTCCTGTACAAGAGTGATTCCAGGATTGTGTCTCTCTGGCTCAACGGCGAGGGAGGCGATGAAGATGGTGCTGGTTTGATCTACTTCCTCACTAACGTGTTGGTCCATGTGGACCGTAACTTTGAAGACTTCCCATCTCCGGCTAATCCTTCTCCAGGTCCAAGGTCAGGCCCGATTGTGAATTTCTTATTCGCTGGGGTGCCTTGTATCACTGTTGTTCTTTAATATAGTTCTAGGGTGATTTCCACACAAAAATGAAACGGAGACAATTATTGTGTAGTAGATACTCAATTCATCTAAAATCCGTTCGAAGCAAACTATTTTTCTTTTGACACTAGTACAATTATGTAACCGCTCTCACCTTATGCTGGTAAAACCACCCTCATTTTTGTGTTTTTATTTATAACTAGAAAAATGGCCCGTGCGTTGCAATGGGATACTACCATGTGTTGGTTGGCACCCTTTTGCCCTTACTAGGGATCCATCCTAGCCCTGCAGTGAAGCCCGATTGTTCACGCTCACCGTAATGGCCTCCCACGACAGTAGGGCACAACAGTCTTGGTCTCGAGAAGGTCCGACCCAATGCAACCCATGGCCTCTTGCTACTCATCTACCCATCAATTTGGCCAATGGGAGCACGTGAGTGCGTTGGCATGGGGCAGGTGTCCTTGCCGAGGCCCAGCTGCCTGAGCATCAGATCAAGGGCATCATCCCTTCACACGTTAGTCAAGGCCAGCGGGGCCGCCAATGGCCCCGCGATTGCATGTGCGTTGCCATGGGAAAAAATGGGTCTGAAGTTTATATGCTGCAAACCATAACCGAAGGGGACATTCAAAAGATAACGATGTGGCTCATGTACCCAAGTCATTGTATTTTGAAATTTCTATATCCACGATAGCATAGGAACACATTCAATAACGAAATACAATCTAATTAGTAGTAAGGCACCCGGTATCAGCAATTTGTGTTTTTCTCCAAGCAGCACAGAAACACATCACATAAGCATAATATAATATGTGATATTCAATAGTAAGGCAATTAGTTTGGTTATGGTCAATTCTCCATGTCGTTCTTCCCTAATACAACACAGACACTTTTTTATGGCTTCAGGAGATGATGACCTTTTTTTACAGATAATGATACGCGGCAAATCTCATAATGCTTTTGGATTCCAGCCATTGAAAAAATCAACTGAAGGGCTTATATAAGTTCATAAATAAGTGTGATCCCTGAGGAGAGTTCACTTTGAACACATTTCTCTGAGACGGAAAGAACAATCCTTGATAACTATGCCAGTAAGGACATTATTAACATCAACAAAATCGGCAAATACACACACACTATTCATGATTCATTAACAATTACAGAGTTTGAAGTTGCTTGGAT
>NW_021279148.1:0-1104 GCF_002162155.2 Triticum dicoccoides
TTATGGACTGGTGCAAGCATCTCGGAGTTGGAACATTCGCTTTGATGAGATGATCAAAGCGTTTGGGTTTATGCAGACTTATGGAGAAGCCTGCGTTTACAAGAAAGTGAGTGGGAGCTCTGTAGCATTTCTCATATTATATGTAGATGACATACTCCTGATGGGAAATAATATAGAATTTCTGGACAGCATTAAGGCCTACTTGAATAAGTGTTTTTCAATGAAGGACCTTGGAGAAGCTGCTTATATATTAGGCATCAAGATCTATAGAGATAGATCGAGACGCCTCATAGGTCTTTCACAAAGCACATACCTTGATAAGATTTTGAAGAGATTCAGAATGGATCAGTCCAAGAAGGGGTTCTTGCCTATGTTACAAGGTATGAGACTGAGCTCAGCTCAGTCACCGACCACGGCAAAAGATAAAGAAGAGATGAGTGTCATCCCCTATGCTTCAACCATAGGATCTATTATGTATGCCATGCTGTGTACCAGACCCGATGTAAACCTTGCCGTAAGTTTGGTAGCAAGATACCAAAGTAATCCCGGCAAGGAACACTCGACAGCGGTCAAGAATATCCTGAAGTACCTGAAAAGGACAAAGGACATGTTTCTCGTTTATGGAGGAGACGAAGAGCTTGTTGTAAAGGGTTACGTCGACGCTAGCTTCGACTCAGATCTGGATGACTCTAAGTCACAAACCGGATACGTGTATATGTTGAATGGTGGAGCAGTAAGCTGGTGCAGCTGCAAGCAGAGCGTCGTGGCGGGATCTACGTGTGAAGCGGAGTACATGGCAGCCTCGGAGGCAGCACATGAAGCGATTTGGGTGAAGGAGTTCATCACCGACCTAGGAGTCATACCCAATGTGTCGGGGCCGATCAAACTCTTCTGTGACAACACTGGAGCTATTGCCCTCGCAAAGGAGCCCAGGTTTCACAAGAAGACCAGGCACATCAAGCGTCGTTTCAACTCCATCCGTGAAAATGTTCAAGATGGAGACATAGAGATTTGCAAAGTGCACACGGATCTGAATGTCGCAGATCCGCTGACTAAACCTCTCTCGCGTGCAAAACATGATCAACACCAGAACTCTATGGGTGT
>NW_021279149.1:0-1081 GCF_002162155.2 Triticum dicoccoides
TTTTGCTACCATATTATAAGCCTTCCCAGCTCCACATACATCTACGTCGTGCGTTTGACTCTCCCTGGTAATCGCTCTATCCAAGCTTTGAGAGTTTTTGACTACAACGGTTGCCGATCACCGCCTGCTGCTGGGTAAGAACTGGTAAGAATTTGAGATTTGCTTGACGGATTTGTGACACCCACCACCACCACTTGTTCGTAGTCTGTAGGATCATATTCTTGTGTGTTTCTATTACTGCTAACCATGCCAGGATCACAAGCCGACGAGATTGACTGGGAGAATTTATCGAACAAGGAGCTTCATGATAAGTTTCAGCAAATGATGACTGAACAGGTGCAAGATGTGCTGAACAATTTTGAAGAGGCCATGGAGAAGATCACTGGCTTTGAGAAGACGTTTGAAACAAAGCTCGATAACAAGTTTAATGAATTGCTCGCGCGTCTTCCACCACCACCACCCGCTGCAGCTAACGCACCTCTCCAACAACAACAACAACAACAACAACAACGACTACCTCCACGTCGCGAAGCAGACCTCCGCCGAGCAAGCCGTGTTCCTCTTGCGTTTGGCCAAACTGTTGGTGCTGCTGTTGATACTTCTGTGGCTCCTGCTGCTGATGCGGAGGAGGATGATTATGTGGGAGACTATGAGGATGAGGTTGATCAAAATCAACACTACGTGCAGCCACCTGTACCACCACCAGCAGGTCGACCTCAGGTATATATTCGTAATGGTAGGCCTGCACCATCACCTCAGGTACGAGATGATGTCCATATTCCTAAACTGAAATTGAATATTCCACCATTTGAGGGTAGATATGTTCCTGATATATATCTTACTTGGGAGTTAGAAACTGAACAACGATTTACATGTTTACAATATCCTGAGGAGAGACGAGTTGCTGCTGCCGTTTGTGCTTTCACTAGTTTTGCATGTGTATGGTGGTCTGAACATTGTAGATTATATCCTATTCCAACTACTTGGGCTGCTTTGAAAACTGCTATGCGTACGCGTTGGGTTCCACCATATTATCAACGTGAATTGCTTCAAAAATTGCAGCGTTTAAGACAAGGGAAAA
>NW_021279150.1:0-1304 GCF_002162155.2 Triticum dicoccoides
ACGTGCCTACACTTCCACCATTCATTTTCTAAAAGAGAACCACCTGCTCTTGTGTTGAGATCAAGAGATTCCATTCCTACCATTTGAACCTTTATTTCTAGCCTTCCCCAAGTTGCTTTTCACTCAAATCCTTCTTCCACCATAGCCAAATCTGTAAGAGAGAGTTGATAACCCACAAGTATATGGGATCAGTTGTAGCCTCTTTCGATAAGTAAGAGTGTCGAACCCAACGAGGAGCTAAAGGTAGAACAAATATTCCCTCAAGTTCGATCGACTACCGATACAGCCCTACGCACGCTTAACATTCGCTTTACCTAGAACAAGTATGAAACTAGAAGTACTTTGTAGGTGTTGTAGGATAGGTTTGCAAGATAATAAAGAGCATGTAAATAAAAACTAGGGGCTGTTTAGATAAAGACACAACTAAGTTAGTTTTAGTAGAGAGCTTATTGATAACTAGACCGGTAATCATTATTGCAATTTTATATAAGGGAGAGGCATAAGCTAACATACTTTCTCTGCTTGGATCATATGCACTTATGATTGGAACTCTAGCAAGCATCTGCAACTCACTACTAGGGAAAACCCTAGTAGTAGCGCGGGTTTTGAGGCTAGCAGCAGCGCGGGCAGCCGCGCTACTACTACGGCGCTACAGCTAACTGTTAGTAGTAGCGTGGTCCGCACACGCGCTACTACTGTTGACTATATCAGCAGCGCTTTTCTGGAATGCGCTACTATTAGTTAGCTGTAGCGATTTCGTAGCCACTTGCTACTGCTATATCTTTCATCAGTTTCCACCGCTTCCTACCCCGTTTCGGTTTCAAAAACTACAATTTTCAGATACTAGGTACTACTAGATATCAATTTCATAAAGCATTATAGGTACTAGGTAGTACTCCCTCCGTTCCAAATTACTCGTCGTGGTTTTAGTTCAAACCACGAAGAGTAATTTGGAACGAAGGGAGTACTAGATAATAATTTCATATATAGTCAACATGCATCCTCAAGCAGTACAAGGTCATATCGACAATGATCATCATATGTAGTTCTAGATGATATTGACGATGATCATCATATGTAGTTCTAGATGATATCGACGACGATCATCATATGTAGTTCTAGATGATATAGCCACACACACATATGTAGTTCTAGATGATATCAAAGACGATCATCATCCTCAAGCCTGGGCGGTGGGTGTTCCTGATAGTAATTAGGATGGCCTGTCCAACACGAAGATTCTTGCCATCGAGTAATCTCTTCCACCCAACCGAGTTTAAGTGTGTGCGACCGTCAGTGTCCAC
>NW_021279151.1:0-1871 GCF_002162155.2 Triticum dicoccoides
CATTGAGCATCAAGATCTATAAGGATAGATCAAAATGCTTAATAATACTTTCAAATGAGCACATACCTTGACATGATCTTGAAGGTGTTCAAGATGGACCAGTCAAAGAAGGAGTTCTTGCCTGAGTTGTAAGGTATGAAGTTAAGACTTAAAGCTCGACCTCGGCAGAATAGAGAGAAAGGACGAAGGTCGTCCCCTATGCTTAAGACATAGGCTCTACAGTATGCCATGCTGAGTACCGCACCTGAAGTGTGCCTTGCCATGAGTCAGTCAAGGGGTACAAGAGTGATCCATGAATGGATCACAGACAGCGGTCAAAGTTATCCTTGGTAACTAGTGGACTAAGGAATTTTCTTGATTATGGAGGTGGTAAAAGAGTTCGTCGTAAAGGTTACGTCGATGCAAGCTTAACACCTATCCGGATAGCTCTAAGAAGAGATACCGGATACGTATTATGGGGCAACAATTTAGAATAGCTCCAAGTAGAACAGTTATTTGGAATAGCTCCAAATAGAGCGTGGTAGCTACATCTAGGAGATGACATAGAGATTTGTAAAGCACACACGGATCTGAAAGGTTCAGACCTGTTGACTAAAACCTCTCTCACAAGCAACATGATCAAACATAAAACTCATTGAGTGTTAATCACATAGTGATGTGAACTAGACTACTGACTCTAGTAAACTCTTGGGTATTAGTCACATGGCGATGTGACCTGTGAGTGTTAATCACATGGCTATGTGAACTAGATTATTGACTCTAGTGCAAGTGGGAGACTGTTGGAAATATGCCCTAGAGGCAATAGTAAAAGTATTATTATTATATTTCCTTGTTCATGATAATTGTCTTTTATTCATGCTATAACTGTATTATCCGGAAATCGTAATACACGTGTGAATACATAGACCACAATATGTCCCTAGTGAGCCTCTAGTTGACTAGCTCGTTGTGATCAACAGATAGTCATGGTTTCCTGGCTATGGACATTGGATGTTGTTGATAACGGGATCACATCATTAGGAGAATGATGTGATGGACAAGACCCAATCCTAAGACTAGCACAAAAGATCGTGTAGTTCATTTGCTAGAGCTTTGCCAATGTCAAGTATCTCTTCCTTCGACCATGAGAGCGTGTAACTCCTGGATACCGTAGAAGTGCTTTGGGTGTATCAAACGTCACAACGTAACTGGGTGACTATAAAGGTGCACTACAGGTATCTCCGAAAGTATCTATTGTTTTATGCGGATCGAGATTGGGATTTGTCACTCCGTGTAAACGGAGAGGTATCTCTGGGCCCACTCGGTAGGACATCATCATATGCGCAATGTGACCAAGGAGTTGATCACGGGATGATGTGTTACGGAACGAGTAAAGTGACTTGCCGGTAACGAGATTGAACAAGGTATTGGATACCGACGATCGAATCTCGGGCAAGTAACATATTGATAGACAAAGGGAATTGAATACGGGATTGATTAAGTCCTTGACATCGTGGTTCATCCGATGAGATCATCGTGGAACATGTGGGAGCCATCATGGGTATCCAGATCCCGCTGTTGGTTATTGACCGGAGAACGTCTCGGTCATGTCTACATGTCTCCCGAACCCGTAGGGTCTACACACTTAAGGTTCGATAACGCTAGGGTTATAAAGGAAGTTTGTATGTGGTTACCGAATGTTGTTCGGAGTCCCGGATGAGATCCCGGACGTCACGAGGAGTTCCGGAATGGTCCGGAGGTAAAGATTTATATATGGGAAGTCCTATTTTGGCCACCGGAAAATGTTCGGGATTTTTCGGTATTGTACCGGGAAGGTTCTAGAAGGTTCCGGAGTGGGGCCCACCTGCATGGGGGGACCCACATGGACGTGG
>NW_021279152.1:0-2297 GCF_002162155.2 Triticum dicoccoides
AGGTTATACTTGACGAGCCTAGCATATACAGATATGGCCTCGGAACACGGAGACCGAAAGGTCGAGCGTGAATCATATAGTAGATATGATCAACATAGTGATGTTCACCATTGAAACTACTCCATCTCATGTGATGATCGGACATGGTTTACTTGATTTGGATCAAGTGATCACTTAGATGACTAGAGAGATGTCTGTCTAAGTGGGAGTTCTTAAGTAATATGATTAATTGAACTTTAATTTATCATGAACTTAGTCCTGGTAGTATTTTGCAAATTATGTTATAGATCAATAGCTCGCGTTGTTGCTTTCATATGTTTATTTTGATATGTTCCTAGAGAAAATTGTGTTGAAAGATGTTAGTAGCAATGATGCGGATTGGATCCGTGATCTGAGGTTTATCATCATTGCTGCACAGAAGAATTATGTCCTTAATGCACCGCTAGGTGACAAACCTATTGCAGGAGCAGATGCAGATGTTATGAACGTTTGGCTAGCTCAAAAGGATGACTACTTGATAGTTTAGTGCACCATGCTTAACGGCTTTAGAATCGGGACTTCAAAGACGTTTTGAACGTCATGGACCATATGAAATGTTCCAGGAGTTGAAGTTAATATTTCCAGCAAATACCCGAGTTGAGAGATATGAAGTCTCCAACAAGTTCTAAAGCTAAAAGATGGAGGAGAATCGCTCAACTAGTGAGCATGTGCTCAGATTGTCTGGGTACTTCAATCGCTTGAATCAAGTGGGAGTTAATCTTCTAGATAAGATAGTGATTGACAGAATTCTCTAGTCACCATCACTAAGTTACTAGAACTTCGTGATGAACTATAGTATGCAAGGGATGACGATAACGTTTCCCGAGCTCTTCGTGATGTTGAAATCGACGAAGGTAGAAATCAAGAAAGAGCATCAAGTGTTGATGATTGACAAGACCACTAGTTTCAAGAGAAGGGCAAAGGGAAAGAAAGGGAACTTCAAGTAGATTGACAAGCAAGTTGTCACTCCCGCGAAGAAGCTCAAAGCTGGACCAAAGCCTGAAACTGAGTGCTTACACTGCAAAGGAAATGGTCACTGGAAGCGGAAATACCCTGAATATTTGGTGGATAAGAAGGATGGCAAAGTGAACAAGGGTATATTTGATATACAGGTTATTGATGTGTGCCTTACTAGTGTTTATAGTAGCCCCTGAGTATTTGATACTTGTTCGGTTGCTAAGATTAGTAACTCGAAACAGGAGTTACAGAATAAACAGAGACTAGTTGAAGGGGAAGTGACGGTGAGTGTTGGAAGTAGTTCCAAGATTGATATGATCATCATCGCACACTCCCTATACTTTCGGGATTAGTGTTAAACCTAAATAAATGTTATTTGGCGTTTGCGTTGAGCATGAATATGATTTGATCATGTTTATTGCAAAACGGTTATTCATTTAAAGTCAGAGAATAATTGTTGTTCTGTTTAGATGAATAAAACCTTCGATGGTCATACACCCAATGAAAATAGTTTATTGGATCTCGATCGTAGTGATACACATATTCATAATATTGATGCCAAAAGATGCAAAGTTAATAATGATAGTGCAACTTGTTTGTGGCACTGCCATTTGGGTCATATCGGTGTAAAGCGCATGAAGAAAACTCCATAAAGATGGATTTTCGGAATCACTTGGTTATGAATCATTTAATGCTAGCGAACCGTGCCTTTTGAGCAAGATGACTAAAACTCCGTTCTCCGGAACAATGGAACAAGCTACTGACTTATTGGAAATAATACATACCGATGTATGTGATCCAATGAGTGTTGATTCTCGTGGCAAGTATCGTTATTTTTTGACCTTCACAAGATGATTTGAGCAGATATGGGTATATCTACTTGATGAAACATAAGTCTGAAATAGTTGGAAGGTTCAAAGAATTTCAGAGTGAAGTGGAAAAATCATCATAACAAGAAAATAAAGTTTCTGCGATCTGATCGCGGAGACGAATATTTGAGTTATGAGTTTGGTCTTCAATTAAAACAATGTGGAATAGTTTCACAGCTCACGCCACCTGGAACACCACAACATTATGGTGTGTCCGAACGTCGTAACCGCACTTTATTGGATATGGTGCGATCTATGATGTCTCTTACTGATTTACCACTATTGTTTTGGGGTTATGCATTAGAGACAGATGCATTCACGTTAAAAGGGCACCATCTAAAATCCGTTGAGACGACACCATATGAACTGTGGTTTAGCAAGAAACCCAAGTTGTCGTTTCTTAAAGTTTGGGGCTGCGATGCTTATGTGAAA
>NW_021279153.1:0-1140 GCF_002162155.2 Triticum dicoccoides
GTTCGTCTTTTGTTGTTGCAGGAGGCGCATGGAGGAGGATTAATGGGACACTTTGGCGTGAAGAAGACGGAGGACGTACTTGCTACACATTTCTTTTGGCCAAAGATGAGACGGGATATTGAGCGTTTTATTGCTCGATGCACTACATGTCAAAAAGCTAAGTCACGACTCAATCCTCATGGTTTATATATGCCTTTGCCTGTACCTAGTGTTCCTTGGGAGGATATATCTATGGACTTTGTTTTAGGTTTACCTCGAACAAAGAAGGGGAGGGATAGCATATTTGTTGTCGTGGATAGATTCTCGAAAATGGCACACTTTATACCATGTCATAAAAGCGATGATGCTGTTAATGTTGCTGATTTGTTCTTTCGTGAAATTATTCGCTTGCATGGTGTGCCAAATACTATTGTTTCAGATCGTGATACTAAATTTCTTAGCCACTTTTGGAGATGTTTATGGGCTAAGTTGGGGACTAAACTGCTTTTTAGTACTACTTGTCACCCCCAAACTGATGCACAAACTGAAGTAGTCAATAGAACGTTGTCTACTATGCTTAGGGCTGTTTTGAAGAATAATAAGAAAATGTGGGAGGAATGCTTGCCTCATATTGAATTTGCTTATAATCGTTCATTGCATTCTACTACTAAGATGTGCCCTTTTGAAGTTGTGTATGGTTTCCTACCTCGTGCACCTATTGAGTTGTTGCCTCTTCCATCTTCGGAGAAGGTTAATTTTGATGCTAAACAACGTGCTGAATTGATTTTAAAAATGCATGAGTTAGCTAAGGAAAACATTGAGCGTATGAATGCTAAATATAAACTTGCTGGAGATAAGGGTAGAAAACATGTTGTGTTTGCACCTGGAGATCTTGTTTGGTTACATTTGCGTAAGGATAGATTTCCTGATTTGCGCAAATCAAAGCTAATGCCACGTGCTGATGGTCCCTTTAAGGTGTTAGAGAAAATAAATGATAATGCATATAAACTTGAGCTGCCTGTAGATTTTGGGGTTAGTCCCACTTTTAACATTGCAGATTTGAAGCCTTATTTGGGTGAGGAAGATGAACTTCCGTCGAGGACGACTTCATTTCAAGAAGGGGAGGATGATGAGGACATCAATACAATTGTTACACCCACA
>NW_021279154.1:0-842 GCF_002162155.2 Triticum dicoccoides
TTTTTTTTTTTTTGAGGGAATGCTTTTACAAGCTAGCTAGTTTAAGATGAAGGTAGCATCAGGTGTTTTTAACATACACTAAATCCCGGTGATGCACCCAAACATCCTGGAAGGTCATGCATGCATTAAACTGGATCAAGAAAAAATTAATCAACAAGGCTAGCAGCTGGCTAATCTAAAAAAAAATCGGGCTGCAGGTGCATGAAAATTTTGGCAAAATTAGATTGCAAAATCATATTTGTGTTCTTGAGTCTATGTTTAGGCCTTATACAAAAAAAAAAGTATCAAACATGAGGGTGCCAAGACTCTATCTCGAACATGGAGTTTACTGGTTTTCTTTAATTTCTAAAAGTGCTAACAAAGTCCTGTAAACATGGTACCCTCATATGACATCTAGAGACGGTGGTAAAATTTTTGAGAAGGTATTATAGAATTTGTGGCGTACACTGCCTAGAATTTAAACCATCTTCGAGGAAGAAACATGGTTTAGAGAGACACCAAGAGTCAGGTTTGAAGGCGATACGACTGTTGTTTCATCCATTGGACTTTAATAATCTTCCACACTCAAGATACGGTACTACATGCTCTAAGTCAAAATTTGGCATTCTGTAAACTGAGCCTAGTTGAGATGGTTAGGTTTCTTGTGATGGAAACAACCCATCAGTGTTCAAGTCCGAGACTATGCACTCGTGCTCGCATTTTTCAGAATTTATTTAGGCTTTCAGGTGATGTTCATTCAGTGGGAGGAGACGCTCCCGTCCACTATGAATGTGCATGTGGTGACTTTGTGAGTTGTTGTCTCGGCTCAGTATCTCGGAGGTGCTCATAGGAGTACGGTGTGT
>NW_021279155.1:0-2244 GCF_002162155.2 Triticum dicoccoides
GATAACTTTCTTTAGCATTGAAATTTTGAAAGACATGGTTGCTTGTTGATATGCTTGAGTATTGATGTTTTCATGTCAAATTATAGATTATTGCTTTGAATCATCCAAGTCCATATGTCCATGCTTGTAGCGACCAGACCTCAAATGGTCAAGTCTCTGTGCATTAGTGTCATCCCTGGATCGGTAATGCTGACACGCAAAGTACTCGAGGAATTATAACAGAGTTTCAATCACACACTTAAAACATCGAGTCCTCATAAAGAGTACTATTACACAAAAATATCATGGCTGAAGGCCATCTAAACTAGATAACTGCGGAAGCTTCGAAGGTAAATGAGTCCATCAACTCCAACGGCATAGCTGAGTGCAAAACAACGACCTATTGCACCTTATTCGTCGTCTGAGTAGTCTGCAACATGAGATGTTGCAGCCGTGTAGGTCAGCACATTGAATATGCTGGCAGAGTTACACTATAAAGCAATGAAATGCAAGAACTATATCTACATGCAATATTTGGCTGGTGGAGGCTGAAGTTTATGATTTTGCATAAAACTAGTTTTTCCCTACAACAAAGGAATAAATTTATTTAACTACTCCCAAGTTACTCAATATTTGAGAAGGTAACCCCAACTCAAATCCCAATTAAAAGTATCATCATTAACCCATTTCAAATTAATTAAAGTAACGTGATGAGATCACATCAATAGATTCAAGTACTAGATACTCAAGATGTCAATAACTGGGGCATGGCTAAGCATGATTATTTTATACACTCTGCAGAGGTTTGCGCACTTTTCCCCACAAGACTCGACTGCATCCATGATCGGATGACCGAGACATAGTCTTTCTGAAGCATTAACTCTCTACTCCGGGTGGACTAGTACACCTAATTTCCCCTACATCTGCTAGTCCACCTCTTCAAGAGCTCACGCAACTTACTCAACTATGCCGGAGCCCATAATGGCTTGTGGCTGCACATGGAAGTTTCTAGCATGAATAATCTTATGATCCCTTTGAGCCTGGGTGGCATTCCATAGGATAATCACACGGGTACTCCAGGATTTCCAAAAACAGGCAACACTGGGTTCCCCAGGTGCCTCAACCAATCCACCCAGATGTATGTTAAAGTTGCCACCTTAATGTTATCCATAATTAAAATAACTCTCAAACTTCCATGTGTGAATCACGATCCAATCCCCGTCTACGAGCATGGCTAAGCAATAAATAAGCATAATGTATATTCCCGGGGTGATCAAAAGGTATTAGGTTCCTACCTCAAGCACTACAACCAATACCACATGTTCCCAATCCTACTCATGCAAATATTTGAGGGGCAAAACTAATGCATAGTAAAAACTGGGTATAAAAGAGTATGATCAAAGCGTAACTTGCCTTGCTGATGATATGCAAACTCTAGAGATTCGCAGTAACAAGCTTCGCACTCCAGGTAATCTAGCGTAGACAAACAATGGCATACATAAGCAATCACTCAAACGAAACGAGAGGAAAAACGAGAAAAGATCCAAATCGAACACGAAACAAGCAAATGACTTAAACTAACAAAAGTCAAACCTAACAATAATATTATCATGTGAATTAGATCTTAACAGTATGTACATGTGATTAGCTATGATTTGCAAAAGATTCAACTCAAACGGAGGAACGAAACTCAAAATATGGACGAAACAAGTTCATTTACTAATCTGGACTAAACTCAAATTTTACAGTACCAAAATCATGTTCAAGTTAATTAACTGGAAAGAACAACATGATACAAAGACTTAGGCGCTGGTTTCATCTAATTTGGATAAACGAGTAAAAAGTTATGCTACTTTAAAGATCAGGGACTAAATCGCAATAAAACTATTCACAAATAGGTCCCTGGCCGAAAATAAACTAAAAAGAAAAATCCTACGGCGCGAACATTCGCTATCTGAACTTCACCGGTGAAAATCGTTCATTATAACGAACAAACGAACGGACGTTCGTTAAAAAAGTAAAACCGAACGAAAAACCGATCTAACTAAATGAACCGGCTAAACTAAAAAACGCGACAAAACCCTAATAAAACCGATTTAGGTTTTTACCTAAAAACCGGCAGGGTCAGCGGCGGATTCTGGCGAGTCGGAGGCGGCGGCAGGCGACGGCGCGGCGGCGGCGCGGGCGTTGGTTGGTGGTGCGGGGCAGCAGCGCGGCACGCGGGGCGGCGGCGGTGGCTTGCGCGGGCGGCGGCGGGCTCCTGCA
>NW_021279156.1:0-2220 GCF_002162155.2 Triticum dicoccoides
GATAACTTTCTTTAGCATTGAAATTTTGAAAGACATGGTTGCTTGTTGATATGCTTGAGTATTGATGTTTTCATGTCAAATTATAGATTATTGCTTTGAATCATCCAAGTCCATATGTCCATGCTTGTAGCGACCAGACCTCAAATGGTCAAGTCTCTGTGCATTAGTGTCATCCCTGGATCGGTAATGCTGACACGCAAAGTACTCGAGGAATTATAACAGAGTTTCAATCACACACTTAAAACATCGAGTCCTCATAAAGAGTACTATTACACAAAAATATCATGGCTGAAGGCCATCTAAACTAGATAACTGCGGAAGCTTCGAAGGTAAATGAGTCCATCAACTCCAACGGCATAGCTGAGTGCAAAACAACGACCTATTGCACCTTATTCGTCGTCTGAGTAGTCTGCAACATGAGATGTTGCAGCCGTGTAGGTCAGCACATTGAATATGCTGGCAGAGTTACACTATAAAGCAATGAAATGCAAGAACTATATCTACATGCAATATTTGGCTGGTGGAGGCTGAAGTTTATGATTTTGCATAAAACTAGTTTTTCCCTACAACAAAGGAATAAATTTATTTAACTACTCCCAAGTTACTCAATATTTGAGAAGGTAACCCCAACTCAAATCCCAATTAAAAGTATCATCATTAACCCATTTCAAATTAATTAAAGTAACGTGATGAGATCACATCAATAGATTCAAGTACTAGATACTCAAGATGTCAATAACTGGGGCATGGCTAAGCATGATTATTTTATACACTCTGCAGAGGTTTGCGCACTTTTCCCCACAAGACTCGACTGCATCCATGATCGGATGACCGAGACATAGTCTTTCTGAAGCATTAACTCTCTACTCCGGGTGGACTAGTACACCTAATTTCCCCTACATCTGCTAGTCCACCTCTTCAAGAGCTCACGCAACTTACTCAACTATGCCGGAGCCCATAATGGCTTGTGGCTGCACATGGAAGTTTCTAGCATGAATAATCTTATGATCCCTTTGAGCCTGGGTGGCATTCCATAGGATAATCACACGGGTACTCCAGGATTTCCAAAAACAGGCAACACTGGGTTCCCCAGGTGCCTCAACCAATCCACCCAGATGTATGTTAAAGTTGCCACCTTAATGTTATCCATAATTAAAATAACTCTCAAACTTCCATGTGTGAATCACGATCCAATCCCCGTCTACGAGCATGGCTAAGCAATAAATAAGCATAATGTATATTCCCGGGGTGATCAAAAGGTATTAGGTTCCTACCTCAAGCACTACAACCAATACCACATGTTCCCAATCCTACTCATGCAAATATTTGAGGGGCAAAACTAATGCATAGTAAAAACTGGGTATAAAAGAGTATGATCAAAGCGTAACTTGCCTTGCTGATGATATGCAAACTCTAGAGATTCGCAGTAACAAGCTTCGCACTCCAGGTAATCTAGCGTAGACAAACAATGGCATACATAAGCAATCACTCAAACGAAACGAGAGGAAAAACGAGAAAAGATCCAAATCGAACACGAAACAAGCAAATGACTTAAACTAACAAAAGTCAAACCTAACAATAATATTATCATGTGAATTAGATCTTAACAGTATGTACATGTGATTAGCTATGATTTGCAAAAGATTCAACTCAAACGGAGGAACGAAACTCAAAATATGGACGAAACAAGTTCATTTACTAATCTGGACTAAACTCAAATTTTACAGTACCAAAATCATGTTCAAGTTAATTAACTGGAAAGAACAACATGATACAAAGACTTAGGCGCTGGTTTCATCTAATTTGGATAAACGAGTAAAAAGTTATGCTAGTTTAAAGATCAGGGACTAAATCGCAATAAAACTATTCACAAATAGGTCCCTGGCCGAAAATAAACTAAAAAGAAAAATCCTACGGCGCGAACATTCGCTATCTGAACTTCACCGGTGAAAATCGTTCATTATAACGAACAAACGAACGGACGTTCGTTAAAAAAGTAAAACCGAACGAAAAACCGATCTAAGTAAATGAACCAGCTAAACTAAAAAACGCGACAAAACCCTAATAAAACCGATTTAGGTTTTTACCTAAAAACCGGCAGGGTCGGCGGCGGATTCTGGCGAGTCGGAGGCGGCGGCAGGCGACGGCGCGGCGGCGGCGCGGGCGTTGGTTGGTGGTGCGGGGCAGCAGCGCGGCACGCGGGGCGGCGGCGGTGGCTTG
>NW_021279157.1:0-1142 GCF_002162155.2 Triticum dicoccoides
CACCAAGGTGGAGAGAAAACCTTGAGGTACAATGTGAAGGTTAAGCTTCCGAAATTCCTCATGGAGAAGCGGTTGACTTTGTTGTAACATCAGGTTGTTACAATAAGATTTACGACTTAGCGCATCAGCCATGACGTTGGCTTTCCCTGGGGTATAGGTTATCCCTAAGTCGAAGTCTGTGATCAATTCAACCCAACGTCTCTGCCTGAGATTCAAATCCGGTTGGGTGAAAATATACTTCAGACTTTGGTGATCAGTGAATATTTCGCAACGATTACCGAGGAGATAATGTCGCCAGGTCTTAAGTGCATAGACTACGGCTGCAAGCTCTAGGTCATGAGTGGGATAATTCTCCTCATGTGGGTGCAATTGCCGTGAAGCGTAAGCAATTACGTGTCGATCTTGCATGAGAATGCAACCTAGTCCTTGTCGCGAGGTGTCGCAGTAGATAACAAAGTCCTTGGAGAAGTCTGGCGGTACCAGTACGGGAGCAGAGGTCAGGCGTCTTTTCAGTTCCTGAAAGCTGTGCTCACATTGTGGAGTCCATTCGAACTTCTTATCGTTCTTGAGGAGTTCAGTTAGAGGTTTAGCAACCTTGGAGAAGTTCTCGACAAAGCGACGGCAATAGCTCGCTAAGCCTAGAAAACTCCGAACTTGCTTGACTGATTCGGGCGGAGTCCAATCAAGGACGACTTGAACTCGCTCAGGGTTAACAGCAATACCTTTACCAGATATTACATGACCCAGATAGGTCACTTCTGACAACCAGAATTCACATTTAGAGAATTTGGCATAAAGGCGATGCTCTCGAAGTTTCTTCAACACTAGCCTTAGATGTTCGGCATGTTCTTCCTCGTTCTTGGAGTAGATGAGTATATCATCGAGATAAACCACGACGAATTTATCCAAATACTCCATGAAGATTGAGTTCATTAACCGAGAAAAGGTGGCTGGAGCGTTGGTTAATCCGAAGGACATAACGGTGTACTCGTATTGGCCATAGCGAGTAACAAAGGCCGTTTTAGGAATGTCCCCGTTTCTGATTTTGATTTGATGGTAGCCCAACCTCAAATCCATCTTGGAGAAGACTGAGGATCCAGCGAGCTGATCATACAGGTCGTTGATCCTGGGAAGTGGATATT
>NW_021279158.1:0-2241 GCF_002162155.2 Triticum dicoccoides
GTCATTTAGCTGAAAACAAATCTTAAATGCATGAAAAATAGCAAGTGATGTCAGAAAGGGTTGAAAGTTTATGATGTGGCTTTGAATGGTGCATACTGAACACAAAAATAGTCTGGAGTTGTAATAAGTTTTAAAAAAAATGAAGTGCCGGTGTACCAGATGAGTTTTCGTCCGGAACCCTGATACTTCGAAATAGATTGTCCAGTTTGTACACGAGGTGCATCCAGTTTTTGTCGTAACCCTTTCTACTTTTTCGCACATGCTATGTGGGTGAAATGATGATACCATGCCAAGTTCCAACCTTTTTAGAGTTCATTTGTAGTGCTTTTCAATTTCAGGGTCATTTAGCTCAAAGCAAATCTTTAAATGCATGAAAAATAGCAAATGATGTCAGAAAAGGTTGAAAGTTTATGATGTGGATTTGAATGGTGCATAATGAACACTAAAAAAGTCTGGAGTTGTAATAAGTTTAAAAAAATGAAGTGCCGGTGTAACAGATGAGTTTTCGTCCAAAACCCTGATACTTCGAAAGAGATTGTCCAGTTTGTACACGAGGTGCATCCAGTTTTTGCCATAACTCTCTCTACTTTTTCGCACATGCTATTTGGGTGAAATTATGATATCATGCCAAGTTCCAACCTTTTCAGAGTTCATTTGTAGTGCTTTTCAATTTCAGGGTCATTTAGCTCAAAACAAATCTTTAAATGCATGAAAAATAGCAAATGATGTCAGAAAGGGTTGAAAGTTTATGACGTGGCTTTGAATGGTGCATACTGAACGCAAAAATAGTCTGGAGTTGTAATAAGTTTAAAAAAATGAAGTGCTGGTGTACCAGATGAGTTTTCGTCCGAAACCCTGATATTTCGAAAGAGATTGTCCAGTTTGTACACGAGGTGCATCCAGTTTTTGTCGTAACCCTTTCTACTTTTGAGCACATGCTGTGTGGGTGAAATGATAATACCATGCCAAGTTCCAACCTTTTTAGAGTTCATTTGTAGTGCTTTTGAATTTCAGGGTCATTTAGCTCAAAGCAAATCTTTAAATGCATGAAAATAGCAAATGATGTTAGAAAAGGTTGAAAGTTTATGATGTGGATTTGAATGGTGCATAATGAACGCTAAAAAAGTCTGGAGTTGTAATAAGTTTAAAAAAATGAAGTGCCGGTGTAACAGATGAGTTTTCGTCCAAAACCCTGATACTTCGAAAGAGATTGTCCAGTTTGTACACGAGGTGCATCCAGTTTTTGCCGTAACCCTCTCTACTTTTTTGCACATGCTATGTGGGTGAAATGATGATACCATGCCAGGTTCCTACCTATTCAGAGTTCATTTGTAGTGCTTTTCAATCTCAGGGTCATTTAGCTGAAAACAAATCTTTAAATGCATGAAAAATAGCAAATGATGTCAGAAAGGGTTGAAAGTTTATGATGTGGCTTTGAATGGTGCATACTGAACGCAAAAATAGTCTGGAGTTGTAACAAGTTTAAAAAAAATGAAGTGCCGGTGTACCAGATGAGTTTTCGTCCGGAACCCTGATACTTCGAAAGAGATTGTCCAGTTTGTACACGAGGTGCATCCAATTTTTGTCGTAACCCTTTCTACTTTTTCGCACATGCTATGTGGGTGAAATGATGATGCCATGCCAGGTTCCAACCTTTTTAGAGTTCATTTGTAGTGCTTTTCAATTTCAGGGTCATTTAGCTGAAAACAAATCTTTGAATGCATAAAAAATAGCAAATGATGTCAGAAAGGGCTGAAAGTTTATGATGTGGCTTTGAATGGTGCATACTAAACGCAAAAATAGTCTGGAGTTGTAATAAGTTTTAAAAAAATGAACTGTCGGTGTAACAGATGAGTTTTCGTCCAAAAGCCTAATACTTCAAAAGAGATTGTCCAGTTTGTACACGAGGTGCATCCAGTTTTTGTCGTAACCCTTTCTACTTTTTCACACATGCTATGTGGGTGAAATGATGATACCATGCCAAGTTCCAACCTTTTTAGAGTTCATTTGTAGTGCTTTTCAATTTCAGGGTCATTTAGCTCAAAGCAAATCTTTAAATGCATGAAAAATAGCAAATGATGTCAGAAAAGGTTGAAAGTTTATGATGTGGATTTGAATGGTGCATAATGAACGCTAAAAAAGTTTGGAGTTGTAATAAGTTTAAAAAATGAAGTGCCGGTGTACCAGATGAGTTTTCGTCCAAAACCTTGATACTTCGAAAGAGATTGTCCAGTTTGTACA
>NW_021279158.1:5308-6191 GCF_002162155.2 Triticum dicoccoides
TTTAGCTCAAAGCAAATCTTTAAATGCATGAAAAATAGCAAATGATGTCAGAAAAGGTTGAAAGTTTATGATGTGGATTTGAATGGTGCATAATGAACGCTAAAAAAGTTTGGAGTTGTAATAAGTTTAAAAAATGAAGTGCCGATGTACCAGATGAGTTTTCGTCCAAAACCTTGATACTTCGAAAGAGATTGTCCAGTTTGTACACGAGGTGCATCCAATTTTTGCCGTAAACCTCTCTACTTTTTCGCACATGCTATGTGGGTGAAATGATGATACCATGCCAGGTTCCAACCTATTCAGAGTTTATTTGTAGTGCTTTTCAATTTCAGGGTCATTTAGCTCAAAACAAATATTTAAATGCATGAAAAATAGCAAATGATGTCAGAAAAGGTTGAAAGTTTATGATGTGGATTTGAATGGTGCATAATAAATGCTAAAAAAGTCTGGAGTTGTAACAAGTTTTAAAAAAAATGAAGTGCCGGTGTACCAGATGAGTTTTCGTCTGGAACCCTGATACTTCGAAAGAGATTGTCCAGTTTGTACACGAGGTGCATCCAGTTTTTGTCGTAACCCTTTATACTTTTTCGCACATGCTATGTGGGTGAAATGATGATACCATGCCAAGTTCCAACCTTTTTAGAGTTCATCTGTAGTGCTTTTCAATTTCAGGGTCATTTAGCTCAAAGCAAATCTTTAAATGCATGAAAAATAGCAAATGATGTCAGAAAAGGTTGAATGTTTATGATGTGGATTTGAATGGTGCATAATGAACGCTAAAAAAGTCTGGAGTTGTAATAAGTTTAAAAAATGAAGTGCCGGTGTAACAGATGAGTTTTCGTCCAAAACCTTGATACTTCGAAAGAGATTGTCCAGTTTGTAC
>NW_021279159.1:0-1749 GCF_002162155.2 Triticum dicoccoides
TGGCGCCATGGGGATCGGGCTGTGAGGCCATGGCGAAGGAGAGGCGAGCTCCTGGCGCTGGCTGCGGGGTGCTATGCGGGTGTGTGTGTGTGCGCGGCGGCGGTAGGAAACAGAGGAGGAGAGGGATCGAGGGAGGAGCGAGACGAGGGAGAGATCGATGTGCGGGGCTTCTCCCTGGCGGCGGTGGACGAACGAGGGAGTGAGGGGAGATGCGAGGGGATCGGGCTAGGTTAGAGGGTTAGGTGGGCCGGGGGAGTGGGCCTTGGAGCCGGCTAGGTTAGATGCAGCTGGGCCCAAATGGCCTGCTGGGCTCCCTTCTCTCCCTCTCTTGATTCTACTCTTAACAAAAACAGAGACAAAAAATAGGAGAAAGGAAAAGAGAGAAGAGAAGGTTAGAGGAAGAATTTGGGCACGGAGATAATTTTCACGGACTCAGAAAAATGTGCACGGTCCGGGAAAATAGAAAAAGGTCAAGTTGAAAGATTAAATTCAAATTCCTTTGAATTTAATTCAAAAGGTTTGAACTAGGATAGGTTTTTCAAAGTGCCCAAAAATGTTGAGAAATTAGGTGAAGCTCCGGAAAATGATGAAAGGACAAGTGGCAAAGTTAGAGGCCAAGAGTTGAAATAATAAAAGGCATTGGGATTTTTGCAAGTGTGTTAAGGTAATTCCACATAATTGGAATAATTACTATAGCTCTCTAAATATCGAGAGGATAAGTTGTAAAGAGAATCACCATGTGAAATCCCTCGATTTAAATGGACCGAAGATCCATGCAATTTATTTAGTTGAGTTTTAAAATGGGTTGCAAGATGACATGATGCAATGCACAAGATGCAAGGAAGAAATGCAACGAACCAAAACAAATCACACGACGAAATCCGGAAACCCTGGAAGTCTTCTGGAGCGTCGGTCTCGGGGCGTTACAACACTCCACCACTACGAGAGGATCTCGTCCCGAGATCTAGAATGGCACCGGAGGGAAAAGGGAGAGGAGAGGTAAAACAAAGTTGCTCCTTTGACGAACGAGTGAAACCAAAGAACCTTGCGAGGTTGAACTAATTCGAGAAAAGAATAGAACGAAGGAGAACAAAGTCGAAAACACTCCGTTAGAAACTAGGGAGAAAGAGCATTGCGAAACCTTGAGGTTGAAGGGAAGATATATATTGAAAACGCGCCGGTTAAGGAAGGGGATCAAGGAAGACCAAATTCGAACAGCACTCCGGTTGAAAAGTGATACAAGACTAGATAAGATGAAAAAAACTTGAGCAGAGGACACGACACTCTGGTTAAATGGATAAGCACGAAAAGAACATGATCTTTGACAAACGAGATGATGGGTTGAAAAGAGCAACATCACAATGACTCCGGAACGAAGGGAAACAAGATGTTGAGAGATCACAGATACAACAAATGCTAGAATGGAGTTGTTGAAAACCAACAACGAAAAGAATAATCTTGATATGGGCTTATGGAAACATCTCAACATTATGAGGTGACAACCGGCCACTAACGGAACAATTACTTGCTTGAGATTAACGAAGAGATGAAAACTTGTTCCATCAAGATGGAAAAGAGATAACTTGGGTCATTAATAAGCACCAAATAGCAACATTCCTTAGGGAAGGCTTTAGGTGAAATCTATACCAAGATAACTCCAATGAAGAGATTGACGGTTGAAAAGATCTCTTGAACAAAGAGAAGAAGATGGATTTAAATATGTCACTCTTGAAAACTTGTGAATCACGA
>NW_021279160.1:0-2022 GCF_002162155.2 Triticum dicoccoides
ATGATGGTCGGAGCCCGAAGAGGGGAACGGCGACGTGGCGGCGATGCAGGGCTTCCGGAGGCCCGTGAAGCGGTGGGGAGGAAGAGGGGGTTGTGGCGGAGCTTCTGAGCTAGTCGGGGGAGCGAGGGGTGGCCGGAGACGGCTGCTATGGCGAACGTCGGCGACGGTGGGGTTCGGCTGTGTGAGAGAGAGAGCGAGGGAGAGGAGGGAAGAGCCGAGGGCGAGTGAGAGAGAGCAGGGGGGAGGCGTGGCGTCGTCCAGGGGCATCGAGGCGCAGGGGAGGGCAGGCAGGCAGGGAGAGAGGTGGCGTGGCGCGGTGGCGCACGCGCGCGCCGGCCACACTCCCCTCCCTCTGTCGGGACGAAGACGACAGGAGGAGGGAGACGGGCTGGGCCGCCTGCTGGCTGGGCCGGCCAGCTGGATGGGCTGCACAGGGAGGAGCCCAGGTAAGCTTCTCCCTTTTATTTTTTTCTGTTTTCTAATTTCTGACATTTGTTTTGATTTAAATAATATATTAAATCATTTATTTAACTTATGCCAATTTTTGCAGGGGCTAGATATATTATTCCAGAGCTCCTTTATAATTGGCATAATATTTGGACATATATTAATATATATAGAAATATATTTCCAATGCAAATATTTATGCATTAATTCCAAATGCCCAAAATAAATGTCCATGAGCCACTAAAAATATTGGTTTGATTTTTATCTCTGTCCAATATTTTCAGAGAGCAACATGAGCATTTTCTTGGACCCTTTTGGAGAAATTTTTATTTGGGTCATTTTCAAAATGATTCTGAGGGTTTCACAGATCCCCATTTCAAGTTTCTGATGAAAGAGTAAACATGACGCAACACTCTAATGCATGACTAGCTAGGGTGTGACAACTCACCCCCACTCAAAAGAATCTCGCCCCGAGATTTGGGTTCCTCCGGGAAGAAGGCGGGGTACTCAAGTCAAAGACGATCCTCCCTTTCCCAAGTTGCTTCATCCTCAGAATGGTGCGACCATTGTACTTTGAGAAACTTGATGTTATGACGTCGAGTGGTACGCTCGGCCTGATCGAGGATACGAATGGGGTACTCTCGATATGTAAGATTATCTTGGAGATCAAGCGTTTCGTGGTCCACTTCACGGATAGGATCCGAGAAGCAACGCCTGAGTTGAGAGACGTGGAAGTCATCGTGGACTCTGGAGAGATGCGGAGGTAGTTCCAACTGGTAGGCAACTTCTCCTTGTTTGGCGAGAATGCGAAAAGGTCCAATGTAACGAGGAGCCAATTTGCCTTTGATACCGAAACGATGGGTTCCCTTCAGAGGGGTGACCCGAAGATAAGCCTTCTCGTCAACCTCGAAAGTCATAGCCTTATGTTTTCGGTCATATTGACTCTTTTGACGGGATTGGGCTGTTTTTAACTTTTCACGAACGATGCGAACTTGTTCTTCTGCTTCCTGAATCATATCCGGGCCAAAGAATTGTCTTTCCCCGGTCTCTGACCAGTTAAGGGGTTTTCGACACCGTCGTCCATAGAGAACTTCAAAAGGGGCTTTACCCAAGCTAGATTGATAGCTGTTGTTGTAAGCGAATTCGGCAAATGGAAGGCACTTCTCCCAGTCCATTCCGAACGAGATAACAGAGGCTCGAAGCATGTCTTCTAGAATTTGGTTGACGCGTTCCACTTGACCACTCGACTGAGGGTGGAAGGCGGTGCTAAAGGAGAGACGAGTTCCCATAGCATTTTGGAAACTTTCCCAAAATCGAGAGGTGAAAAGACTTCCTCGATCCGAGTTAATTTCCAAAGGAACACCATGAAGGGACACTATTCAGGAGATGTATAAGTCTGCCAGCTGACTAGCGGTTATACTCTCACGAACAGGTAGGAAATGGGCTACTTTGGAAAGACGATCGACCACGACGAAAATAGCATTATTCCCTCTCTTGGTCCTGGGAAAACCGGTAATGAAATCCATACCAATTTTATCCCATTTCCATTCAGGAATAGCTAAGGGTTGAAGGGTG
>NW_021279161.1:0-1575 GCF_002162155.2 Triticum dicoccoides
GCTTCTGAGATCACTTGATAGTTCGTTTGACATCCTGGCCCTAATGATTCAAGAACGTCCTGACTTCAAGACACTCGATCCGTCTGACATACTTGAGAGGCTCAACACACATGAGTTTCAGCTTTCGGAGAAAGAGAGATCTACGGTCCAAATTATGGGCGAACTCGTGCCTTGAAGGCAAAAGCTGTCTCCTCATCTGAAGAAGAATCTGACAGCAGTTCTGATGACCCTGAAGACATTGGAAGGGAACTTGCTATGCTTGTCAAGAAGTTCCAAAAATTCACCAAGAAGAAAGGCTTCAGAAAGTCTTCCCGATCAAGTTCAAGGAATGATGAAGCTCCTGCTCATGACTACAAGAAGAAAACATGTCATAAGTGCAAGAAACTTGGCCACTTCATCTCTGAGTGTCCACAGTGGGACAATGAGAACAAAAAGAAGAAGAAGAGCAAGGAATATGACTCTGACGACAAGAAGAAGAAGAAGAAATACTCAAAGTCTTCTTCCAAGTCTTCCTCAAAGTCTTCATCACACAAGAAGAGCTCATTTGGCAAGGCACGTGCGTTTGTTGGCAAGGAAATAGATTCAGAGGAGGAGTCTGCTTCAGAGGAGGCGGAGGTGGAGTCTGAGGAGGAATCTGACTCAGGCGTCGCAAGTCTGGCTACAGCATACGTTGCCAAGTCCATCTTCAACACTGAAGACAATGACTTCATCACCGACACCGATGCAAATGACAAGGACTACTCCGCCTCTACCTACTGCTTCATGGCACGCGGTGCCAAGATAAACACACGCACTACTCACTATCAAACATCTAGTGACGATGACTCTGATTGTGGTTCAAAACCTAGCTACAAAACACTTGCTAAAATTGCAACTGAACAACAGAAAGCTATGGAACATATTCAAAAACTGTTAGACAGAAGCGATGATCTGTTGGGTGCTGAAATGACTCGATCTGAATCCTTAATTGAAGACATAAAAAATCTTCACGTTAAGTATCAGGAACTTGGAAGTCGTCATGAAACTCTCTCAACAACTCATGAAAAGCTTTCCTATGATTATCTTCAAAGGAAGCAAGATCTTGAGAAATTGAGAGCGGTTCATGAAGATCTTCAAACGAAAAACGAGTCACTTCGCGCCAAACAGATCAGTCCCGCTCAGGAAGGATTTGAACCACCATGTCTTAAATGCATTGAGCGTGATAATGCTACTTCTGTTGCTGAATGTTCTACTGCTACTGCTGTTGCAATATCTTCAACTGTTGATGCGGTAACTAACCCCTCTGTTGAGGATACCACCGCTATTGCTGATGAGAATGCTAGGTTGAAGACATTTCTTGAAACAGGGATGTACAAAAGCCTTAAAGGGCATCAGACGCTATGTGATGTCCTGAAAAAGCAGATTCTGAATCGAAACCCTAGGAAAGAGGGTGTAGGGTTCGTAAGGAAAATGAATGCAGATGGCTCTTACTGGAAACCTGAGCAGTACCCCAAAACCATGTGGGTTGCTGCAAAGGAACCTTCAGCAGATCCATCCAATCTAACTGGCTTCACTTGTGCTAACCCCATTATCATT
>NW_021279162.1:0-1441 GCF_002162155.2 Triticum dicoccoides
TATCATCTTTCAAAATGGAATCAGGAGTCATAGGAAGCAAAGTAATATTTTTATCCTTATGAACAAGAGTATAGTGATTGTTTCTACCATGGTGTACAGAATTTTTATCAAATTGCCATGGTCTACCAAGTAATAAGGAACATGCTTGCATAGGTACCACATCACAATCAACATAATCAGCATATGTAGAGATAGTAAAATGCACACGAACAGTACGTGTTACCTTAACCTTGCCGCTGTTGTTGAACCATTGGATGTAGTAAGGATGTGGATGTGGTCTTGTGGTGAGAGAAAGCTTCTCCACCATCTCCATGCTAGCCAAGTTGTTGCAGCTCCCTCCGTCTATTATGACGCGCACAGAACGTTCCTTCACAACTCCCTTGGTATGGAACAAATTGTGCCTCTGATTTTGCTCAGCTTGTGTGACCTGCACACTCAAAACACGTTGAGCAACTAAACAATCATACCTGTCAGCGTCTTCAGGAGCCATGTATTGCGTCTCATGATCAGAATCATCTCCACCATGTTCTTCACGTGTAATAAGAGCCAATGTCTCCTCATCATAGTCACTAGCGGACTCATATCCACCATCCGCGGTAGCAATCATCACACGCGGAGATTTGCATTCCCTCGCATAATGACCTCCTCCCTTACAACGACGACAAATAATATCACTTGTGTGCCCTGTTGATGCCATGGAAGAAGAAGAACGCTGTGCAGGACCCGCAGGTGCGCTCTTGGAAGATAATGGTGGTTGTGCCTGTTTTCTTGTATCACGGCTGGAGGTGGCACCGGATGGAGGTGATGAGGACATCAATACAATTGTTACACCCACAGCCCCTGCTGCTATACATACTGGACCAATTAGTAGAGCTCGTGCACGCCAACTAAATTACCAGGTACTTTCGTTTCTTGGTAATGATTCTAATGTTCATGAGAATATGATGCTGCCTAAATTGGATACATTTGTTTTGCTTACAAATGAAGGGCATAGCTTGGAGAAGGATGAACATTGGAGCAAGAACAAGCATGGAGATGATGACATGCGCAAGGGGAACAAGAACGGAGTTACAAGTGATGATTTCAGGACTTTGAAGCCACCATAATGGGTGCATGAAGCCTTGGACGAAATATACAAGATGCCACTTCATAAATTTCGTCCCGAGGCTATTTTAGGTGCTGCGTCACCTTATTATTGGGCCAGGCCCATGTAATTTCGAAATACATAAGTATAGGCTATTTTTAGAGTCCGTATGTGTGGGGAAACAAGAGATAGGGTTGATTTCGGACTCCTCCACCAAGGGCCACGAAATTCCCCCCTCTTCCTCCATATATACAGCCCTTAGGGCATCGTTTAGACTTTGGGTTTTGTTTAGATTAAAAGTTCGCCATAGCTGCAACTTCGCGTACTTCGTTTGTGTTCAACGACCAGACAAAGGCG
>NW_021279163.1:0-1439 GCF_002162155.2 Triticum dicoccoides
TAGCGATGCTAAGAGTCTGTTGGAATTATACTAGCAATTACTGCATTATTTATGAAATCTTGCAGATAGGATGTCAAAACATTGTTTCCTCGACGATTCTTGAGGAAAGGTTGTATGTAATACAACCGAAAGGTTTTGTCTATCCTGAAATATGCTAATAAGTATGCAAAGCTCCAGCAATCCTTCTGAGGACTGGAGTGAGCATCTCGGAGTTGGAATGTATGCTTTGATGATGATCAAAGATTTTGGGTGTATACAAAGTTTATGAGAAACTTGTATTTCCAAAGAAGTGAGTGGGAGCACTATAGAATTTCTGATGAGTATATGTTGTTGACATATTATGGATCAGAAATGATGTAGAATTTCTGGAAAGCATATAGGGTTATTTGGAAAGTGTTTTCAATGGAAAACCTGGATTAAGCTACTTGAACATTGAGCATCAAGATCTATAAGGATAGATCAAAACGCTTAATAGTACTTTCAAATGAGCACATGCCTTGACGTGATCTTGAAGGTGTTCAAGATGGATCAGTCAAAGAAGGAGTTCTTGCCTGAGTTGTAAGGTATGAAGTTAGGACTTAAAGCTCGACCACGGCAGAATAGAGAGAAAGGACGAAGGTCGTCCCCTATGCTTAAGACGTAGGCTCTTCAGTATGCTATGCTGTGTACCGCACCTGAAGTGTGCCTTGCCATGAGTTAGTCAAGGGGTACAAGAGTGATCCAAGAATGGATCACAGGACAGCAGCCAAAGTTATCCTTAGTAACTAGTGGACTAAGGAATTTTCTCGATTATGGAGGTGGTAAAAGAGTTCGTCGTAAAGGGTTATGACGATGCAAGCTTGACACCTATCCGGATAGCTCTGAGTAGAGAGACCGGATACATATAATGGAGCAATAATTTAGAATAGCTCCAAGTAGAACAGTTATTTGGAATAGCTCCAAATAGAACGTGGTAGCTGCATCTAGGAGATGACATAGAGATTTGTAAAGCACACACGGATCTGAAAGGTTTAGACCCGTTGACTATAACCTCTCTCACAAGCATAACATGATCAAACCCAGAACTCTTTGGGTGTTAGTCACATGGGGATGTGACCTTGAGTGTTAATCACATATCGATGTGAACTAGATTATTGACTCTAGTGCAAGTGGGAGACTGTTGGAAATATGCCCTAGAGGCAATAATAAATTGATTATTATTATATTTCCTTGTTCATGATAATCGTTTATTATCCATGCTAGAATTGTATTGATAGGAAACTCAGATACATGTGTGGATACATAGACAACACCATGTCCCTAGTAAGCCTCTAGTTGACTAGCTCGTTAATCAATAGATGGTTACGGTTTCCTGACCATGGACATTGGATGTCATTGATAACGGGATCACATCATTAGGAGAATGATGTGATGGACAAGACCCAATCCTAAGCCTAGCA
>NW_021279164.1:0-1064 GCF_002162155.2 Triticum dicoccoides
TCATGCATGGAAATAGTACAGATGGATAGATTGGATTTTTCTGATCATTTTTCATATATAATTTGTCCAATTTGGAGTTACAGAATAAAAGTTATGAATTTTTGAAGTTTAAATAATATTCTGGAATTTCCTGATTTAAATTAAATCCAGAAAATCAATTACTGCGTCAGCCTGACGTCAGTGTGACGTCAGCAGGTCAACGGAACAGGTCTGGGTCAAACCTGACAGTGGGTCCCGCATGTCAGGGTGATTATTTTAATTAAAATTTAATTAAAACTAATCCTGTTTAATTAACAGGGCTGGGCCCCACCTGTCATTGACTCAGGGGAGTCAACCAGGGCCCACCCGTGGTCAAAGTCTAAGCCAGCGACGCCGGCGTTTAGCCGCCGGCGAGCCCGACGCGGCGGCGGGAGTGGTTTTGGCCATTTCGGCCACCAAATGGGCCGCGGAGACCCCCGGAGGGGAGCTGAGGACAAACCGCATCTCTTGGCGGAGTCCGTTGAGGTCGGGGTGGCCGGAGTTGGCGCCGGCGACGACTTTGGCGGCCACCGGGGCTCGGTCGGAGGTGAACTTGGCGCTAGAGGGGTCGGTGAGGCTCGTGGAGTAGCTAGCTAGGTGTTGCGGGACTCGGTGAGTAAGATGGACACCATCTTGTGGCCGGAGTGTGGCCGGAAGCACGTCGGCGACGAGGTCCGCGGCGGTGCGGGCGTGTGATCCTCGTGCGGTGGCTACACGGCTCAGGAATGAGAGAGAGAGAGTCGGAGGAGTAGCTAGGCTCACAGCGCTCCCGTAGAGGCCACCGGTGAGGTCGGGGACGAGCTGAGGCGGCGACAGCGTTGAAGGGGATCTCCGGCGACGGTGAGCTCGGGCGAGGTCGGTGCGGTGGTCTCGGGCCGCACGAGCACACGGGGCTCGGCTAGCTCGATGAAGTGGACGGCGGCGGAGCTCCTGGACACGGTGGCACGGCGTGGGGTGGACGGAGGGCGTGGCTACGGCGAGGGGGTGGCGGCGATGGCGTCGGCCATGGCTGGGGCGTGCGAGGGGGAGGAGCTGGAGAGGAGAGG
>NW_021279165.1:0-1750 GCF_002162155.2 Triticum dicoccoides
GTGATTTTTCAAACTCCTCTAAATCACCTCAAATTTTGAAAACATGATCTATTACAAAAACATAGCTAGGTTTTCAAGGTTTCACATTATTTTGAATTTTTTTGAATTTATAATGCCATGTAGAATAACTGATCAAAACATCGGTCTATACCTTAAGGGGGCATTGCAAAATACTTTTTTTCAAATTTCTTTCATAGCCATGTTTGGCACATGCATTTGACCATGTAAAAAATTAAGGTCATTTGGAGGTGGTGGAAAAAATCACATTTCTACAAAAACTCGCTTAAGTGAGACCAAATGGTCCTTCCATAATGCAGTGATTTTTCCGACCTCCTCTAAATCACCTCAAATTTTGCACACATGATCTATTACACAAACATAGCTAGGTTTTTAAGGTTTTACATTTTTTGTATACTGCCCTATAGAATGACTGATCAAATTGTCGGTCTATACCTGAAGGGGGCAATGTAAAATACATTTTTTAAAAATTTATTTCATAGCCATGTTTGGCACATGTATTTCTTTCATAGCCATTTTTTCAAATTTCTTTCATAGCCATTTTTTTCAAATTTCTTTCATAGCGATGTTTTACAAAAAGTAGATAAAACAAAAAAAGGAAAGAGGTGGGGGCGTGCACGAGCGCACGACACCACGCGTCTAGCCTCAGTAACTCCAAACATCCACCCACGCCAAATAAAGGTTGCATCCCCCACCCCTCCTGCTTTTCCTCCCCAAATCAGCAAAAACCATCTCCTCTCCCCTCAAACCCTACCTCCTACGAGCCAGCAACCACCTCCCTAGCCCTTGGTCGTTGGAAGATGGAGAAGGACACGGCGGTGGTGGGGGCGGTGGAGAAGGACGCAGCAGTAGAACCAATGGAGAAGCCTGCTACGGTTGGCGTGGCCGAGGGCGTCGTTGCGGCGACGAGTGGCGGTGCACCATCTATTGTGACTGCTCCGGCCATCGTCGCAGCAGACAAGCCTGCGGTCGGGGAGCAGGTGCAGGACGAGGTGTCGGTGGATCTGGAGGAGAAGACGGCCAAGCGGAAGCGCGAGCAGTACGAGCTCATCCGACAAGTACTACGAGGAAGCTGAGCTCGCCGCTCAGGAAGTGAAGAACGAGGTCGTCGAGTTCGAGGAGGAGGTCAACGACGAGCTCCCGAATGTACTACTCTGTTCTGTTCTTTTTTCCTACTCGGTTTTTGGGGTTTTCTCCTAAATTGCGTGCAGCAGGGATTAGATTTCGCCCAGATAGGTTATGTTGTATTGGATCTCTCCCTTAGGGTTAGGATTTGTACAAGTTGTTTGGTAGATTTGGAAGGAAAGCCCCTTCAATCTGAAAGTTGGCATGGAACAGTACTCATGGAGGCTTAAAATCTTGAACATCTTTTATGATTGTGAGCCCCCATTAAATATCTTATGCCAAATGTTGATGTTGGACAAGGAAGACAACGTAATGATTTATGTTCATTCATATTCACATAGAAGTTTGATACATCTCCAACGTATCTATAATTTTTGATAGTTCCATGTTGTTATATTATCATTCTTGGATGTTTTACAATCATTTTATAGCAACTTTATATCATTTTTTGGGACTAACCTATTGACATAGTGCCCAGTGCCAATTGCTGTTTTTTGCTTGTTTTTTACGTCACAGAATATGAGTACCAAATGGAGTCCAAACGTAGTGAAACTTTTTGGAGATTTTTTTGGACCAGAGGACACCTTGGGGACCAAGAAAGCACCTG
>NW_021279166.1:0-1071 GCF_002162155.2 Triticum dicoccoides
ATTTTTCAGAAAAGTATGCAACAGGTTTGCCATCTTGTAATAACACACCTCCTAATCCAATTCCACTAGCATCACATTCAAGCTCAAAAGTCTTATTAAAATCAGGAAGTTGGAGTAAAGGAGCATGTGTCAACTTATCTTTCAATACCGTGAAGGCTTCTTCCTGTGCGGTACCCCAAACAAAAGGCACATCCTTCTTTGTAAGCTCGTTGAGAGGTGCAGCAATGGTGCTGAAATCTCTCACAAAACGCCTATAGAATCCAGCGAGGCCAAGAAAACTCCTCACTTGTGTGACCGTTTTGGGCTGCGGCCAACTCTCAATAGCTTCAATCTTGGCTTTGTCAACTTCAATTCCCTGTGGAGTAACAACATAGCCAAGAAAAGATACTCGGTCGGTGCAAAAGGTGCACTTCCCAAGGTTACCAAACAAACGTGCATCACGTAGAGCAATAAAAACAGCACGTACATGTTCCAAATGTTCTTCCAAAGATCTGCTATAAATCAGTATATCATCAAAATAGACTACCACAAATCGTCCAATGAAAGCACGTAAAACTTCGTTCATTAGTCTCATGAAAGTACTAGGCGGTTTAGTTAACCCAAAAGGCATGACTAACCACTCATATAATCCAAACTTAGTTTTAAATGCTGTTTTCCATTCATCTCCCAATTTCATACGAATTTGATGGTATCCACTACGCAAATCAACTTTGGAGAATATTGTAGAGCCACTCAATTCATCAAGCATATCATCTAGCCTAGGAATAGGATGACGATAACGAATAGTAATATTATTAATGCCTCTACAATCAACACACATACGTGATGTACCATCCTTTTTCGGCACTAGAATAATAGGAACAGCACAAGGACTAAGGGATTCGCGTATATAACCTTTGTCGAGAAGCTCTTGTACTTGACGCATAATCTCCTTCGTCTCCTCTGGATTGGTACGGTATGGTGCACGGTTTGGCAGTGAAGCACCGGGAATTAAGTCAATTTGATGCTCAATCCCTCGAATAGGCGGTAATCCCGGTGGCACGTCTTGTGGAAAGACGTCAGCGAACTCCT
>NW_021279167.1:0-898 GCF_002162155.2 Triticum dicoccoides
CCTGCCCTGTCGCTCCGCCACAAAGTAACAGTCGAGGGCCGTCGGGAACCCAGGCCCACCTCTACCGGGATGGAGCCACCTGTCCTTTCAGCCCCCTCGTCAGAATCACTTGCGGGTACTCAATGAGCTGACCCGACTTTAGTCACCATCTGTATAGTATGTATGTATGTATAGTATATACCCGTGATCACCTCCCAAGTGATCACGGCCCGATAGTATAGCAAGGCAGACTGACAAGAATGTAGGGCCAATGATGATAAACTAGCATCCTATACTAAGCATTTAGGATTGCAGGTAAGGTATCAACAGATGTAGCGACAATGTCAGGCTATGCATCAGAATAGGATTAACGAAAGCAGTAACATGCTACACTACTCTAATGCAAGCAATATAGAGTAGAATAGGCGATATCTGGTGATCAAGGGGGGGGGCTTGCCTGATTGCTCTGGCAAGAAGGAGGGTCGTCAACTCCGTAGTCGAACTGGGCAGCAGCAGCGTCGGTCTCGTAGTCTACCGGAGAGAAGAGGGGGAAGAAACAATGAATACCATGTAAACAGATGCATATCGATGCATGACATGACAAGTAACGTTGCGAGGCGTGCCCTAACGTGGTATGAGGTGGTTCCGGTTAAGGGGGGGAACATCCGGGAAAGTATTCCCGGTGTTTCGCGTTTTCGGGCAGGGGAGCCGGAGGGGGAAAGTTGCAGGTTCGATAGGTTAGGGGTGTGTGGCGGTCGAACGGACTGCGTATCCGGAATCGTCTCGTCGTTCTGAGTAACTTTCATGTAGAAAGTATTTTCATCCGAGTTACGGATTATTTTATATTAATTTTTAAAGTTTTAAATCATTTTCTAATTTATTAATTATTAATTAAATCAACATTATCCAGATTAGTGTT
>NW_021279168.1:0-1141 GCF_002162155.2 Triticum dicoccoides
GTCCTGGGAAAACCGGTAATGAAATCCATACCAATTTTATCCCATTTCCATTCAGGAATAGCTAGGGGTTGAAGGGTGCCAGCAGGCCGTTGATGCTCTGCTTTTACACGACGACAGACGTCGCAATTAGCAATATACTGAGCAATTTCTCTCTTCATCCTAGTCCACCAGAACCTCTGGCGTAGGTCCTGATACATCTTAGTGCTACCGGGATGAATGGTGAGAGGAGATTCATGAGCTTCCTTAAGGATCAATCGCCTCAGGTTTCGCACTTTGGGAACCACTAGTCGATTTCCGAAGTATACGACCCCTTGATCGTTAATGGAGAAGCAATTCGCAATTCCTTTCTGAATGTTTCTCTTGATGCGGGAGATTCCCGGATCTACCTTCTGTGCTATGATAATCTGATCCGTAAGGGTAGGTTTTGCCACCAAGGTGGAAAGGAAACCTTGAGGTACAATGTGAAGGTTAAGCTTCCGAAATTCCTCATGGAGAAGCGGTTGACTTTGTTGTAGCATCAGATTGTTACAATAAGATTTACGACTTAGCGCATCAGCCATGACGTTGGCTTTCCTTGGGGTGTAGGTTATTCCTAAGTCGAAGTCTGTGATCAATTCAACCCAACGTCTTTGCCTGAGATTCAGATCCGGTTGGGTGAAAATGTACTTCAGACTTTGGTGATCAGTGAAAATTTCGCAATGATTACCGAGGAGGTAATGTCGCCAGGTCTTAAGTGCATAGACTACGGCTGCAAGCTCTAGATCATGAGTGGGATAATTCTCCTCATGTGGGTGCAGTTGCCGTGAAGCGTAGGCAATTACGTGTCGATCTTGCATGAGAATGCAACCTAGTCCTTGTCGCGAGGCGTCGCAGTAGATAACAAAGTCCTTGGAGAAGTCTGGCGGTACCAGTACGGGAGCAGAAGTCAGGCGTCTTTTCAGTTCCTGAAAGCTGTGCTCACATTGTGGAGTCCACTCGAACTTCTTATCTTTCTTGAGGAGTTCGGTTAGAGGTTTGGCAACTTTGGAGAAGTTCTCGACAAAGCGACGACAATAGCTCGCTAAGCCCAGAAAACTCCGAACTTGCTTGACCGATTCAGGTGGAGTCCAATTAAGGACGGCTTGAACTCGCTCAGGGTTAA
>NW_021279169.1:0-1911 GCF_002162155.2 Triticum dicoccoides
TGATGACCGACACGTTCGATGCTGGGTCATGGATGCCTGTCCCTGTAAGTCTGTGCCACTTTGGGTTTACGACTAGCCATGTCAGCCCGGGCTCTTTATCATATGGATGCTAGCGACACTGTCATATACGTGTGCCAAAAGGCGCAAACGGTCCCGGGCAAAGGTAAGGCGACACCCGTGGGAATACCGTGCGTGAGGCCGCAAAGTGATATGAGGTGTTACATGCTAGATCGATGTGGCATTGAGTCGGGGTCCTGACAGCGTTGGTATCAGAGCTTGACTGCCTGTAGGATTACCAAGCCAAACTGGTCGAAGTTGAGTCTAGAAATTCTTTAGTTATATAAGGAAATTGATTGTGGGATGGAACGTAAGGCTCTTTTTACTCCTTATACCTCATGGCCTTCTGATCTGAGTCATCATCTTCTCTTCTACGGGGATTAAGAACTAGGCTATCTCTTCTTTCCATCAGGATCACGTGTTACTAATCCGTAGACTTATAGATTGTTGGACTTAAGCCTCGTTTCAGTTCCTACTACTTTTGTATGATTATTGTTGATCTCGAGACCTTGATATTGTGCTTCTGAGTGGTTATGCCACCATTTTTGTGAATGTCTCAAATCTTTTC
Source organism: Triticum dicoccoides (assembly GCF_002162155.2). Taxonomy (NCBI): domain Eukaryota; kingdom Viridiplantae; phylum Streptophyta; class Magnoliopsida; order Poales; family Poaceae; genus Triticum; species Triticum dicoccoides. The sequence goes on from NW_021279169.1 coordinate 626, forward strand.
CGAGCATTTACAGCCGTTATGCTGTCCGAGTCATCCCAGGTTTCTAAAGAGTCTGATGCATTTGCAAAATCCTTTTTCTCCGGTTTCAATGTCTGTTAGGCCAGGTTAATCACACAAATTGTTGAGCTGAGGTACTCTACTGCCTCAACCTTTATGTTGGAGTTATTATTATGACCCTAGGTGTCTCAGGGGATCATCTAGTGGTCTAGCCATGATTTGTGTCCTAGTGTGATGATTCTGGCCATCATTCTCGAAAGCATCCTGTGATGCCATTTAGTTAGTAGGTATGCTATTCTTGGGTTCTTAAACCTGAGATTCACTCTACTTAAATCATGTTGATAGTGTTGCTCGTTCCTTTAGGTTATTAGTAACCTTTGCATTAGTCCTCGATGTTCGTGGTATTCCTTTCTTCCAAATACTATGAACCGCTTATGGCAGATGTTCCTCGCTGATCGAAAGATCACAATCAGAGTGCTCTCGATGGGTTCTCGATTCTACATTGTGACTCTGCCAGTTCTACCTTTCTGCATGGGTTATCCGGAAGAAATATGTGGAATTCGTTCGACATGCTAAACCATGCATCCACAACTCAGAAAACTGTATGTTCCTTTGAGTTGTCCCTCTTTAGTTGTCTTCTGACCCTCGTCTATCAATTGATAGTCAGGAGTAATTGTGCATTCGTGTTATCAATGCTTATTACTCTTGTGGTCCGCCAAGCCATTCTGTCCTGAATGACTTGGAGAAACAAACTCCAGTACCTCATCCATATCTAGGATTGGGTCAAAGTAGTTGTATTCCGCAGATCAAATGCCAATCCAGCTTTTGGTTTTGTTCTACCTTGGAGTATTACCCCCTTTATGTCAGAATTGTCATGAGAACTGCACCAACTCTCATGAATTTTGACGTAGTGATACTTCTCACCATCATTAGTCATTCCTCGGCCCTCGTGTTGATGCAACCGGAATACCGACAAATGAATTGTGATGTGTGAAATCAATACTCCCAGCAACCTCGTTGCTTGGTAGCTAAAGGATAATAATTTCATTCTTAGCGTGTTGGTTTTTGAATCATCCTTCTAAGACTGATCGTGCTACCTAGTCCTTATTTCGGTGCACCCTTCGATTGATGAGTTAGGATCTTGTCAAGTCCTCACTCATTTGATCATATCGTCTTGCCCTCAAAAGCGAGATTGTTCTCGAGCTTAGTAACATACCGGTGGTTCATGATTTTCTGAATATCTTCTCGGAAGTATCACCAGGTCGTCACCTGACCGTTATGTTGAGCTC
>NW_021279170.1:0-992 GCF_002162155.2 Triticum dicoccoides
TTTCGTGGACTATTACTCATCGTTTTCGGGTCCCGGAGCGATTTCCATAGTTGTTGAACCCCAAGGTGTGTTTACGTGTTGATCATCAACACTCGTAGTTTTGGCCGATTCTGGCCCGCTTCATGCACTATTACTCACCATTCTGGGGTCCCGGAGTGATTTCCATGGTTATCGAACTCCAAGGTGCGCTTACGTGTCGATCATCAACACTCGCGGTTTCGGCCGTTTCCTGCCCGTTTCATGGACTATTACTCACCGTTTTGGGGTCCCAAAGCGATTTTCGTTTCATGGACTATTACTCGCGGTTTCGAGCACTATTACTCAGCGTTTTGGGGACCCAAAGCGCTTTCCACGATTGATGAACCCCGGGGTGCGTTTATGTGTCCGTCGTCAACACTCACAGTTTTGTCCAATTCTGACCCGTTTTGTGGACTATTATTCACCGTTTTGGGGTCCCGAAGCGATTTTCATAGTTGTTGAACCCCAAGCTGTGCTTACGTGTTAGTCATCAACACTTGCAGTTTTGGCTGATTCTGGCCCGTTTCATGGACTCTTACTCACCGTTTTTGGGCCCAAAAGCGATTTCCATGGTTGTCGAACTCCAAGGTGTGCTTATGTGTCGGTCATCAACAATCATAGTTCGGGCTGATTCTGGCCCGTTTCTTGGACTATTACTCTTTTTGGGGTCCTGGAGTCATTTCCACGATTGACGAACCTCGGGGTGCGTTTACGTGTCGATCATCAACACTCACATATTTGGCCGATTCTTGTCCGTTTCGTGGACTATTACTCGCCGTTTTGGGGACCCAGAGCGATTTCCACGATTGATGAACCCCGGGATGCGTTTATGTGTCGGTCTTCAACTCTCACAGTTTTGTCCAATTCTGACCCGTTTCGTGGACTATTACTCAACGTTTTGGGGTCCCGAAGCGATTTTCATAGTTGTTGAACCCCAAGGTGTGCTTACGTGTTGGTCATCAACACTTGCAGTT
>NW_021279171.1:0-1943 GCF_002162155.2 Triticum dicoccoides
AATAGCCTCGGGACGAAATTTATGAAGTGACATCTTGTATATTTCGTCCAAGGCTTCATGCACCCATTATGGTGGCTTCAAAGTCCTGAAATCATCACTTGTAACTCCGTTCTTGTTCCCCTTGCGCATGCCATCATCTCCATGCTTGTTCTTGCTCCAATGTTCATCCTTCTCCAAGCTAGGCCCTTCATTTGTAAGCAAAACAAATGTATCCAATTTAGGCAGCATCATATTCTCATGAACATTAGAATCATTACCAAGAAACGAAAGTACCTGGTAATTTAGGTTGCGTGCACGAGCTCTAGTAATTTGTCCAGTATGTATAGCAGCAGGGGCTGTGGGTGTAACAATTGTATTGATGTCCTCATCATCCTCCCCTTCTTGAAACGAAGTCGTCCTCGACGGAAGTTCATCTTTCTCACCCAAATAAGGCTTCAAATCTGCAATGTTAAAAGTGGAACTAACCCCAAAATCTGCAGGCAGCTCAAGTTTATATGCATTATCATTTATTTTCTCTAACACCTTAAAGGGACCATCAGCACGTGGCATTAGCTTTGATTTGCGCAAATCAGGAAATCTATCCTTACGCAAATGTAACCAAACAAGATCTCCAGGTGCAAACACAACATGTTTTCTACCCTTATCTCCAGCAAGTTTATATTTAGCATTCATACGCTCAATGTTTTCCTTAGTTAGCTCATGCATTTTTAAAATCAATTCAGCACGTTCTTTAGCATCAAAATTAACCTTCTCCGAAGATGGAAGAGGCAACAAATCAATAGGTGCACGAGGTAGGAAACCATACACAACTTCAAAAGGGCACATCTTAGTAGTAGAATGGAATGAACGATTATAAGCAAATTCAATATGAGGCAAGCATTCCTCCCACATTTTCTTATTATTCTTCAAAACAACCCTAAGCATAGTAGACAATGTTCTATTGACTACTTCAGTTTGTCCATCGGTTTGGGGGTGACAGGTAGTACTAAAAAGCAGTTTAGTCCCCAACTTAGCCCATAAACATCTCCAAAAGTGGCTAAGAAATTTAGTATCACGATCTGAAACAATAGTGTTTGGCACACCATGCAAGCGAATAATTTCACGAAAGAACAAATCAGCAACATTAATAGCATCATCGCTTTTATGACATGGTATAAAGTGTGCCATTTTCGAGAATCTATCCACGACAACAAATATGCTATCTCTCCCCTTCTTTGTTCTAGGTAAACCTAAAACAAAGTCCATAGATATATCCTCCCAAGGAACACTAGGTACAGGCAAAGGCATATATAAACCATGAGGATTGAGTCGTGACTTAGCTTTTTGACATGTAGTGCAGCGAGCAATAAAACGCTCAACATCCCGTCTCATCTTTGGCCAAAAGAAATGTGTAGCAAGTACGTCCTCCGTCTTCTTCACGCCAAAGTGTCCCATTAATCCTCCTCCATGCGCCTCCTGCAACAACAAAAGACGAACGGAGCTAGCTGGAATGCATAGCTTGTTAGCACGAAACACAAATCCATCGTTAACGACGAACTTGTTGCACATTCTTCCTTCTTTACAATTCTGCATTACATCTTTAAAATCAGCATCATGCACATATTGATCTTTGATGGTCTCCAAACCAAATATTTTGAAGTCAAGTTGTGAAAGCATAGTATAGCGGCGAGACAATGCATCAGCAATAACATTTTCTTTACCCTTCTTGTGTTTAATGACATAAGGAAAAGTCTCAATGAATTCAACCCATTTAGCATGTCTACGATTCAGTTTAGCTTGACTTTTAATATGTTTCAAAGATTCATGATCAGAATGTATAACAAATTCTTTGGGCCATAAATAATGTTGCCATGTTTCTAAAGTCCAAACAAGAGCATATAATTCTTTATCATAAGTAGAATAATTCAGACTAGGCCCACTCAATTTTTCAGACAAGTATGCAA
>NW_021279172.1:0-1741 GCF_002162155.2 Triticum dicoccoides
GGGGGGTTCTTAATAAATAGTTTTGCCCCGGGCAGACCTGCCAGACGGTTTGGAGTGTGACATGCATGACTCCTGTATTTCTTGCAGAGATATTTGCGGTTGAGTTTAAAGCTAACCCGAATATGCCAATTAGGGCATTGCAAAAGAAGGCCATAAAGGAATTCAACATGTCTGATGGAAGCTAGGAAAGGCAAAGGAATTGGCTTTAGAAGATCCTAAATGATAACGCCCACATGTGTGGCATGTTTACACATCGTCCATATGCCTTGATCCACGTTAATTATGTTTTGCACGAATCGTAAAGAAATCTGTTAGAATCTGAGTGCCACGTGGACATCATCATGTGTGTGGGCGTTGGAGAGTTCGCCCACACGCCCCGCAGCACGCGGTTTGCCAGCTGCGCTGTGTGGGCGAACTAGTTTCTGCCCACACAACCACCACCTAGTACACACGCATCTGGGTGAACTGCTTTTCGCCCACATGACACCCATACGTTGTTGGATAGCAGCTGCAGTTGCGCATATGTGGCAACTAGGTAAACACACATGGCATCTATGATTCGTTGCTAGACGGCAACTGCAGTTGCACATACATGGCAACCAGATATACACACATGGCAACTGTGATTAACCATACATGACAACTATGGTTGGACCACACATGGAAACTAGGTAAATACACATGGCAACCATTGTTTGTTTGATTACACGCGACAACTACCATAAATTAGACATGACAACTATAGTTAACCAAAACAGAGAGAGTTGCCATACTTTTACAACTACATTTGCCATCCCGGATGGCAACTAAATCAGTCACCCCGCAGGTATCTAACGTAGCTGCGCTAGGACGTGTGAGCATATTTACTTCGTGCCACAAACACGGAGTGAAGATGAGTAATATTTGTTGGGCGTGTGGCACGAAGTGCCGCGCCCACACATGCGGGCAATTCTAATGTTCGCCCACACATATCCCGTGTGGGCTGCCTCTGCTCACGCCACACACGGTGTGTGGGCGAATGTCTAGTATGCCACACGTATGGGCGTTATCAGGACCCTAGAAGATTCATGGTGATCAGACACAACGGTATCAGATGTTGTGGGATTATGGACATGAGCTGACATGGTCAAACCCAGGGTCCACGTTCTTCCTTTCCACTGAGTTGGTGTCAACCAAAGAAGACCCTGTACCAAGGGATCGCCTGCGTACTATATATTTGCCTTATGATGCTTGCAAAAGAGTCTGGTTAGTAGGTTCCAGCCTATCATATTCATTGATGCTTGCCACATGAAAGAAAGTATAAGGGAAAGATATTCACAACAGTTGGCATTGATCGTAATGACAGCATTTTCCCAATAGCAGTGGCTTAGGCTAAAGTAGAGTGCATAGGTTCCTTGGAGTGGTTCCTCACCACCGAAAGACGACCTGAACATCATCGACACTTCTCCTTACATAATAGTGAGTGCTAGGCAGAAAGTAAGTCGTCCTAACATTGTTTTCCGATTTGTGTTCCATGCTTGATTTTTGTTCAGACTCTTGCTAATTGATCCTATGCGGGGCTTGATTAATGCACTGCAAGTCTGCAACCAGAACTTTAGTCATGCAGGATTCAGAGATGAGACTTTGAAGTAGCAACTTTGGGCCATTGCAAGATTTGCCAACCGCCCCAAGTGGACATAAAACTGTGATAACATGTGGGTAGATTGTCTGGACGCTTTCTACTAGCTTGAGAAGCATGATA
>NW_021279173.1:0-2500 GCF_002162155.2 Triticum dicoccoides
ACGACATAGCAATCATCTGACTTTAAAACAACCTTGCCCCCAAAAGTTGCCATCTTTATTCATGATGGAACATCTCAAAAACTGATCAGCGTATCTTGACATTTGCGTTCCGACCAACTGAGGCCATCTTCAAATACAGAAATTAAGAAACTACAAGATATAAACATTGCTAATTAGCTAAATTCCTTGGCATTATCACATATACAGTAAGAACACCACTACATGTGTATCTGGAAATGTGACACAAAACAACCACCACTGGGCACTACCATGAAAAATCCATCTGACTTTACGAAAATGGTAAATTGGAATGGACCAGCATGGACTATCTAGACGTCAACACAATTATTTCACCAGACTAAAAGGAAAAGAAAATACATCTTCTCAAAAGCAACATATAAAGAGGCAATCCCTGTTTATGGAGACACCAATGTTTGGTTGATGCACCAGTATCCCAACTAGATGTTGGCATTTACACCATGGTTCTGACATTAGTTAGGAAAATGAACTATGTTCTTTATGAACCCAAATTGAGTTGGTGAAATTAGAAAAGGCAGGGATGAGGATCTGCTATACATGGGGGCATGCAGAGGCAGTAGAGGTTGAGCTCCTCTCTGTGCGTGGTTCGTGCCGGATCTCCTCGTCCACCACTGGAAGACGGCATTGAGCGCGCCCACCAAACCCTAGGCCAGGGCCGGGGGCGGTCTGGAGTGACGGCAGTCGCTAAACCACGGGGCACCGAAATGGTGGTCCTTGAGTTTGGGCCCGACATGGACCTTCTGCATTTGATGGTGATGCCTACAGGGCAGAACACATGCGCGAGCTCGCAGGGGCAGCATCAACGCAAGTAGTGGCTGCATCCCTCTAGGCGACACTAGAGAAGGAGGACTGGTGGAGGACGCGGCGCATCAAGGACCGTGCAAGCACGTGAAAGTGAATTACTTGTTACTTACCCGAGTCCGGACCTCTCCAGGAGCATTCGCAGATTTGCCCCGCAGTGCGTCTGATGCCGCCGCCTACTACCGAGCCGAGGAGGGGAGCTCGACGGAGAAGGTGTTCTGGTCTCAGTATGCTATGGCCGGACACCTGGTGCCTTTGAGCGACCAGCTGAAGCAAATGGTCGAGCTCCACAAGGTGGCCGAACAGGCCATAAAGGGCCTCATAGCTCGGCTTTGGCCTGGAGACGCTCTGCCTGGGAGCTACTTCGGGCTGGTGAGGCGGCTGGTGGATGCCTGTCCACGGCTTGAAGTAATCAAGCGCTCCGTCTGCATCGAAGGTGCCCGTAGGGCGCTTGCCCGTGCTAAAGTGCACTCGGGCAAGATGGATGCGGAGAAGCTGGTGAAGGACGGGCCGCCGCCGGGCAAGGAGCATCGTGTCCCGAGAAAAGATCCAATGGCCAGGAAGCGCTACACTCTGAGGAAATCCAGTTTCTCCCACTATGTATCTTCACTAGTAGAAAAAGGGTCAAATGTGAAGCACATCAGTGCCGGTTTGAATTTGAGCCGGCACTAATGTGACCATTAGTGCCGGTTCCAATGGCTAGGCGGGCGGGCATCATTAGTACCGGTTCGTGGGCAACCTTTAGTACCGGTTCATGCCACGAACCGTTACTAATGAGGCCAGTGCGGCTGTGGTCAGGCTGGGGCCCCCACGACGACCTTTAGTACCGGTTCATGGCATGAACCGGTACTAGAGTTTCTTAGTAAGCTGATTTTTAGTCCCAGCTCGCCAAGAGAAAGGCAGTATGAGCGGTTTATAAGCCGTGAGTGCAGAGACAATGACGAAGAGGCGCAATGCTCACCTGCACGTTGATTAGCTTCAAGCCTTTCGGAATAGCATAGATTGCACTGAGCTATGTGCAGTGCAGTCTACACTATCCCAAAAGGCTTGAAGCAAATTAACCAGCATTGCACCTCTTTTTTATTTTTAATAACTTATTTAAACTCCGGACTTCTTTTGTGTTCAGTATGCAGCATTCAAAGCGACGTCATCAATTTCCAACATGTTCTGACATCATTTGTTGTTTTTCGGTCATTTACCTAATTGTTTAGAGAGCTAAATGACCGTGAAATTGAAAATCACTACAAAATGAACTCTAAAAATGTTGAAACTTGGCATGGTATCATCATTTCACCCGCATAGCATGTGTGAAAGAGTAGAGAGGGTCACGACAAAAACTGGATGCACTTCTTGTATAAACTGGACAAACCCTTTCGGAGTATCAGGGTTTCGGACGAGAACTCATCTGTTACACGGGCACTTCAATGTTTTTAAAACTTATTTGAACTCCGGACTTCTTTTGTGTTCAGTATGCAGCATTCAAAGCGACGTCATCAATTTCCAACATGTTCTGACATCATTTGTTGTTTTTCAATCATTTACCTAATTGTTAGAGAGCTAAATGACCGTGAAATTGAAAATCACTACAAAATGAACTCTGAAAATGTTGAAACTTGGCATGGAATCATCATTTCACCCGCATAGCATGTGCGAAAGAGTA
>NW_021279174.1:0-1762 GCF_002162155.2 Triticum dicoccoides
GTAGCATAAAGTAAAGCGGTAGTAGTGTTATCAACCTCGGCCAGAGATCCTTTCTCGACTCCCTGCGAGAAAGCAATCCCAGAGCCATACTATCCAGTTATCATCACAATCAAATCCTCATCACCATCCAGTTCTCATCACAAGTATCCAGTTCTAGTTGTATCGATCGGGATACAACTCCAAGTGTCCGTTACCGTAGGACAGGCTATGCATAGATTAGTTCTTCCCTGCAGGGGTGCACCAACTTACCCACCACGCTCGATTGACTCCGGCCGGACACACTTTCCAGGGTCATGCCCGGCCTCGGCCAAACAATACGCCGCAACCCGACCTAGACTTAACAGAGAGGTCAGCACGCCGGACTAAACCTATGCCCCCAGGGGTCATGGGCCATCTCCCCGGAAACTCCTGCACGTTGCGTACGCGGCCGGTGAGCAGACCTAGCTACCTCCTTCAACAAGGCAGGCGCTTGCGCAGTCCAACCCGGCGTGCGCCACTCAGTCGCTGACGTCTATTAAGCTTTGGCTGATGTATACGACGCAGAACGCCCATACTATGCCCACGTGATGGTTAGTGCTATCAGGCCAGAGGCCCCTCGGATCAAATATCCAAATCGTAGTGGATTAGGAACGCGCGGTAACAAGCAGAGACTCACGAAAGAGGTGACCCCGTTGCCCCATCTCGAGGACTTGCGGCAAGGGCTAAGAATGCCCGGCCACGCCTCGTAATTATCTCACGGGCACCTTCCAGGTCAACCCGTCTCCACATCACTTTCCAAGTATCAGTTGTAAAGTCCAAGTATCCGTGTGTCCAAACATCAAGAGGAAAACCCAAGGAATCACCCTCGGTGGGTTCCACTCAATGTAATCATCAAGGTGAACGTAGAGGAATCACCCTCGAGGTTCACACTTGAGGGTTTGCACGACAGAGTCGTATCGGAAGTGGTTAAAGAGGAAATCACCCTCGATGACCACGACCGAATAGCTACACTACAGGGTTAACATCAGAAGTGTTGTAGAGGTCTCACCCTCGGCACTCGATAGTATCCCAGTAGTGTCGAGCAACTAAGGGGAAAGTGATGTGCGGTGCCGGGGCCTGGTCTTCGATCCCGTTGATCGGGTCTTCAATGATGAAGCAGGGGCAACAAGGACAAGGTGGGGGTCACTGATGGATCACTAACCAACCTATACTAAGCAGTTTTAGGATAAGCCGGTAAGGTAACAATAAGCAGGTTACAAAAGGAGGCTATGCATCAGAATAGGAGCAAACAATAACAATAGCAAAATCTAATGCAAGCATGAGAGAATGGAATGAGCGATATCGGGATGATCAAAGGGGGGGCTTGCCTGGTTGCTCTGGCAAGGAGGGGTCGTTGTCGACGACGTAGTCGATAACAGGAGCGGCATCGGTCTCGGGGTCTACCGGGGAGAAGAGGGGAAAGAAACAGTAAATATAAAGCAAACATAGCATAACAGGACAACAGGCAGAGCTAGACGTGTTCTAACGTGGTGCTACACGATATCGGCGAGGGGGGAAGTCAACCGGGAATGTTTTCCCGGTTCCGGACCTGTGTCAGACAGATGACCGGAGAGGAAAAGTTTCATGTTCAGATAGTTACAGGCATCTGACAGGTAAACGGACCGCGCATTCGGATTCGTCTCGTCGTTCTGAGCAACTTTCATGTACAAAGTTTTTCCATCCGAGTTACGGATTATTTGATATTAATTTTTAAAGATTTAAACAATTTCTGGAATTACTTTTA
>NW_021279175.1:0-951 GCF_002162155.2 Triticum dicoccoides
CCGGCGCGCCCCGCCGCCGCCGCCCTCGCCGGCGCGCGGGCCGCGTCCACCGCCGCCGGGCGCCGCCTCCGGCCTTCCCCGGCGCCACCCCGGCCTCTCCCCGCCGCCTCGCCGGCCTCCCCTCCTCCACCGGCTCCGGCGACGAGCTCCTCCGGCTGCTACAGTGTCTCCGGCGCCGCCTCGGGAAGCGTGCCGATCCAGATCTGGATCTGGGCATCGGTTGACCTCTCTCCCCTGAAACCCTAATTTTCGTCCTAACTTTGACTGCTTGTATCTTCGCAACCGTAGCTCCGTTTTGGGCATATGATATATCAAAATCTTCGCCTCGACATGTACATCATTTCATTCCATTGCATCATTTGCATTTGAGGTCATCTTGATACCCAAAATGCTGTTAGAAGGAGGCTTCGTGAGTTAAATTGCAGATCCGTTAGTTCATCATGCACTTTTGTCATTTTTGCTATGTTAAATTCGTGCATGATATGCCTGTGCTCCTTTGGGATGAATTGTTAAGCATTTTGTCTTCTTTCCAGAGGTGTCACCCATGCATTTTTAGGATGTGTGTGTTGTCTTGTGCAAGCTTGCGAAGAGAGGTACCTGAGAATGCAGATTTCAGGGACTTGGTGATTTTCACTAAGTCTGGGATATTTTAGTTCATGATGCTATATGTCCAGCTTGTTTCCTAATGATCCGTGCCTCTTTTGAGGATGATCAGTAAGGGAGTTTTGATATTTATGTTATGCTCTATCCATCCATGTCTTTGTTGGCATATGTGGAGTGCTCTAGGTTGACTCAATCGAGCTCAACTTTTGCTTCGTTGTTAATCTGGGCAGGTCGTCAACTTGTTTGCGATTTTGCCGATGCTACCGTTAGTGTTCCATGCATGCTATGCCTTCGTTCTTGCCATGTGTAGCTAGCACATTGTGCCTTCTTGCTGGTTATATGCTTTCC
>NW_021279176.1:0-1031 GCF_002162155.2 Triticum dicoccoides
AAAGTTTGGGGATGCGATGCTTATGTCAAGAAACTTCAACCTGAAAAGCTCGAACCCAAGTCGGAAAAATGCGTCTTCATAGGATACCCTAAGGAAACTGTAGGGTATACCTTCTACTTAAGATCCGAAGGCAAGATCTTTGTTGCCAAAAACGGATGCTTTCTGGAAAAAGAGTTTCTCTCGAAAGAAGTAAGTGGGAGGAAAGTAGAACTCGATGAAGTACTACCTCTCGAACGGGAAAGTGGTGCAGCTCAGGAAAATGTTCCTGTGATGCCCACACCAACTGAAGAGGAAACCAATGATGATGATCAAGGTACTTCGGATCAAGTTGCTACTGAACTTCGTAGGTCCACAAGGACACGTTCCGCACCAGAGTGGTACGGCAACCCTGTCCTGGAAATCATGTTGTTAGACAATGGTGAACCTTCGAACTATGAAGAAGCGATGGTGGGCCCAGATTCCAACAAATGGCTAGAAGCCATGAAATCCGAGATAGAATCCATGTATGAAAACAAAGTATGGACTTTGACTGACTTGCCCGATGATCGGCGAGCCATAGAAAACAAATGGATCTTTAAGAAGAAGACGGACGCGGATGGAAATGTTACCATCTATAAAGCTCGACTTGTCGCTAAGGGTTATCGACAAGTTCAAGGGATTGACTACGACGAGACATTCTCTCCCGTAGCGAAGCTTAAGTCCGTCCGAATCATGTTAGCAATTGCCGCATACTATGATTATGAGATATGGCAGATGGACGTCAAAACGGCATTCCTTAACGGGCATCTTAAGGAAGAGCTGTATATGATGCAGCCAGAAGGTTTTGTCGATCCTAAGAACGCTAACAAAGTATGCAAGCTCCAGCGATCCATTTATGGGCTGGTGCAAGCATCTCGGAGTTGGAATATTCGCTTTGATGAGATGATCAAAGCGTTTGGGTTTATGCAGACTTATGGAGAAGCCTGCGTTTACAAGAAAGTGAGTGGGAGCTCTGTAGCATTTCTCATATTATATGTGGATGACATACTCTT
>NW_021279177.1:0-2080 GCF_002162155.2 Triticum dicoccoides
ACAAAAGTTGATGGATCTCACGGCGATCCTTTGATTAATTAGCATCACTGGCGCAAATTTGTTGGAATAATCCATGTTTAGCTTCGGTTCAAGTTACTTAGGTGCATAGACAATTACTAGCCACTGGGATATCTGTCTGATGGGTCTCTTTGTATGCAGCTGCGTCGTCCCTGAAGGGCTGATGCAGAGCAGGAAGGAGGAGGAGCGCACGCAGATTCAGCACCACCTCAACCAGGCAAGCATCCATTGATTGATTGATATGCATACGTGCGACTGTGCACACTTCAACTGTTTCTGATGATAATATCGGACATGCAGATCAGCATGCAGATGAACATGGAGGACGAGCCAGCTCCGTACATCATCCCTGCCGGCGACGGGGCCGCCGTCGGCATGCAGCAGTCCGTCCTAGCCGAACTCGATTTCCTCCCCTCACACCACACCGGTGGCTGCAGCTTTCCCTCCTCATCCTCCACCTCCTCCTCGTTCCGTTCGGCCTCGCTCTCTTGCAGCCCGGAGAACTCCTCGGCGCACGCCCTCGCGACGCCCGCCGCCGGCCTGCAGTTCCCGGAGGTCTCCTCGCATGTACCGCCGCTGGTGCTCCCATGTGACGATGACTACCACCAGTACGTCCTGAACTTCCACGACACGGCCGCAATGGAGCCTGCCGTGGTGCCGGCAAGCGCGTTCAGCCGCTACGCGCGGCACCTCGGCGCGAGGCGGAGGCCGAAGCCGGCATGCGGGCAGAAGATGTTCAAGAAATCCATGTCCGTCCTGGTCAAGATGCAAACGGCGGTGAGGTACAGCCACCAGCAGCACCACTTCCAGCAAGCGTCGGCGGTGGCCGAGCTGTCGTCGGTGAACCAGCTGCAGCACATGATCTCCGAGCGCAAGCGCCGGGAGAAACTCAACGACAGCTTCCAGGCTCTCAAGACCGTCCTTCCTCCCGGCTCCAAGGTACACATAAACATAATTTGAATGCATGCATACTAATTTCTCCGAGAGCAGCAGTAACACGTTCTTTGACTAGCTAATGATGATTATTTCTCGCTTTACAGAAAGACAAGACGTCGATACTGATCACCGCGAGGGAGTACGTGAAGTCCCTCAAGTCCAAGGTCTGCGACCTCGAGGAGAAGAACAAGGCGCTCCAGGCGCAGCTGGCCGAGTGTGCCCGCGCCGCCGGCCGGGTCGAAGAAGACGACGCCGAGAAGGTCGAAATCCAAATAACCAGAGCGGCGGCGGATCGGGAAGATGGGACGACAACGAGTGAGGTTTGCACGGTGAAGATAGCAGCGAGGCCGGCGCATGGCAACACGATGGACGTGGTGCTCAGGACGCTGCAGTGCCTCAATGACCAGATGGGGGAAGAGGACGTCAGCCTGGTGGCCATGAGCACCAGCTATGGCGACGGCGTCAACGGCCTCACCGGAGCATTCCTGACGATGCAGCTCAAAGTAATACACTCTTCTTATTCTTATTCTTTTCTTTACAGTATGCTTAGATATTTTGATGGGAACTCCATTCGAAATAAAATAAAACTGTATACATAATCAACCAACTGAGCTGAGCATGATGTAAAATTGTACTAGCAAGTAGTACAATCCAGTAACTGGATCACGTGTTGGCTTCATATATTTCAACAAGTTGGCCAGTGGACGTGTCACACACACTCCGGCCGAAACCCTAAGCGTGCGTGCACACGTGAACTGTAAGCTAGGCTAACCTTAGGTAGGTAGTAAGTGTGTGTACCAGGTTACCTGAGATTTGTCATATGGAATCTCTCGGTTGACCAAAATGACCAACGTAGCGCACCAGCAAGCTAGATTTTTACTACAATGATGATGAAAAGTAGTAACGCATATGGCGTCACACTCTTTTTAAATTCTGCATAGACTGGAAAATTTAACTGGAGATCTTGATGCGGTTGTTGCAGTCAGCGTCCGGCGCCAAGTGGGAGGAGGAGGTGGTCAGGGAAGCCGTGGCGAAGGCCGTCGCGGCCCGCACGGGCGCCGACCGCCGTGGCGACGCCGCCGGCCGGTCTCGGCACGCCGAATGATTAAGCTGCTGCTCCATCCAA
>NW_021279178.1:0-1039 GCF_002162155.2 Triticum dicoccoides
TCGACATTAGCCAAGCTCGACGCCATCATCACGGTAACTAATTAAGCCTCTCTCGGCCGAGGACTTCATCTCCTTGCCTTTGACTGGGCATCCCTGACGCCCTACATGTTTTCGCAGGGCGCCGCCGACGTTCCGTGCACTCTCCTCCACTTCGTGAACAACGAGTTGGTCGATGTCGCCAAGGGCAAAATCGTTCAACCGGGCAACCCCTTGTTCCACGGTACCCAGATGCCACCCAACTTGTTTAGGGTTCAACTGGTTCGGGTGCTGCCAGGCTGCGACGACTTGTTACCTCCGATTCGACCCGTCGGGGCCGACGATGAAGACGTGATGACCCTCAGCGCCTGCCTAAGCTGGCCCCTGCTTTGGCCGAAGAGCCAGATTCGTTTGGGGGCGGGGGACACCACCCCAAAAACAACACCGCCAGTTGTGCCGGCGCCAAGTCGGCCCCATGGCAAGACCGCCATAACGGTGCCGGACATCCCTATGCCACTGGATCCAAACATGCATATGGCATAGGATCAGAACGACGACGACGACGACGATGATACATTTGGCAACGTTGATCAGTACTTTGCCGAGCATGGGTACGATGGCGACTTCATGGGGCCTCCTTCTCAAGAACCAAACCCAAGAAAAGACGTGTGCGATCTAGCTCGTACCACGGAGAAGCCAAGTTGCAACAGGCGCCGTCTGGCGTTCAGCTCTCAGGAGACGCCTCCAGCTGCCGACTTCACCGAGCCTCAGATAGGCGAGGTGCGAAATATTATCAGCCCCAACACACTCAAGAAGGCGGTCTGTGAGCAGAACTCGGTCCCATTACAGGAGAAGAAGAAGGCACGCAAAAGAAAGACTAAGAAGGGTGCGAGCCAGCCGGCACCGAGTACGATCCGTGCTCAGGACGGGCCACCTTCACCGTAGGATATCTCGAGGAGGGTGCATGTGGCGGGTAGGGCGATGCTACCGACAAATATGCTCAATGCTGCAACCGGTGCTATGCGGAGTCTGCATGACAGTGTTCTTGCTTTGGAGAAGCGGC
>NW_021279179.1:0-1205 GCF_002162155.2 Triticum dicoccoides
ATTTTGGCCCGTTTCTTGCACTATTAGTTAGTTTTGGGCGTCCCGCAGTGATTTCCACGATTGACGAACTCCGTGGTGCGTTTACATGTCAGTCATGCATCAACACACAATTTTGGTCGACTCTGGTCCATTTCGTGCACGATTATTCACCACTTTGGCGTCCCAGAGCGATTTCCATGATTGACAATTCCCGGGGTGCGTTTGCGTGTCTGTCCTCAACACTCACAGTTTGGGCCAATTCTGACGCGATTCGAGGACTATTACTCAACATTTAGGGGTCCCGAAGCAATTTCCATAGTTGTTGAACCCCAAAATGCGTTTACGTGCCGGTCATGAACACTCACAGTTGTGGCCGATTCTGGCCCGTTTCGTGGACTATTACTCACTGTTTGGGGTCCCGGTGTGGCTTGCGCAATTAACAAACCCCGGGGTGCATTTACGTGTCGATCATCAACACTCACAGTTTCGGCCGATTCGGGCTCGTTTTGTGGCACTCGCAGTTTTGGCCGATTCTGGCCCGTTTCATGGACTATTACTCACAGGTTTGGGGTCCCGGAGTGCTTTCCTTGATTAACAAACCCCGGGGTGCGTTTACGTATCGGTCATCAACACTCATGGTTTTTGTCGATTCTGACTCGTTTCGTGGACTATTACTCACCGTTTTGGGGTCCCGAAGAGATTTCCATAGTTGTTGAACCCCAAGGTGCGCTTACATGTATGTCATCAACAGTCGTAGTTTGGGCCGAATTTTGGCCCATTTCTTGGACTATTACTTAGTTTCGGGGGTCCTGGAGTGATTTCCACAATTTACGAACCCCGTGGTGCGTTTACGTTTCGGTCATCAACACTCACAATTTTGGCCGATTCTGGTCCGTTTCGTGCACTATTACTCACCGCTTTGGGGTCCCAGAGCGATTTCCATGGTTGTTGAACTCCAAGGTGCACTTACGTGTCTGTCATCAACATTCATAGTTTTTGCCAATTCTGGCCCGTTTCTTGGACTATTACTCTGTTTTGGCGTCCCGGTGTGATTTCCATGATTGACGAACACCGGGGTGCGTTTATGTGTCGGTTAGCAACACTCGTATTTTGGGCCGCTTCTGGCCCGTTTCGTCGACTATTACTCACCGTTTTGGGGCCCCAAAGCGATTTCCATGGTTGTTGAACCCCATGGTGCGCTTACGTGTCGATCATCAACAATCGCA
>NW_021279180.1:0-1443 GCF_002162155.2 Triticum dicoccoides
CAGCGGTATAGTATGACCCCCATTTTGTCGACAAGCCTTTGCCGGCCACACGACCAGCTGACGTCGGCTTACTGAGCTTATCCTTGTTCTTCATTACATTCAACCCCCTATTTAGAGTGGTGTCCCAAGGGTTGCTCTTAGTCGACCCCGCGCTACTGCTTTCAGTCGCCTGCGGAAGGAATGTGAACCATTTAGAAATTTGGCTTCATTAATTAGAATGCAACCATATGGAGCTAATTACGCGGGGGTGTATTCCTTACCAGAACAAGCTCAAGCTGCCTGGTCTTCGGATCCGTGGTAAGCTCCTTTGTTTTCGGGTCCTTCTTGTACCGGGCCCTAACAAAGTTCCTGGTCTGCTTGTCACTGTATTTATCGAAGAGGGGCGGTAGGCCTTGCTCGGCACGGTCCGCCTCCTCCTTGTCCCATATAGGCTCCGCCACTCTGTAACCGCCGGGACCGAGTGTGTGTTCCCCTATGTTCAGCTCCCGCATTTGTTTCCCCCACTCACTTGATTGGGAGCTTGCGGTGCTCGAGCAATTGATCTTGAAGTCGTTGTAGTCATCTTCGGTGATTGAAGGATTTTTCTCCTTGATCTTCTGATAACTCTCACCTTTCTCGATCATTCTCTTCACATTGCTTTTCCAAGTAGAAAGGGCCTTGCTCATCTTCGTGAGGGCAGCATTGTTCACTTTATTCCCTTTGAGGCTTGTGTTTTCAAATTCAGCGGGGAACTTGTATCGTTCGTGCAGCTTCGTGAAGAGGAGGTGGCGCAAATTCCCTCGGTCAGGATGCCTCAGGTTCTCGGTGTTGATCGAGACGGTGCTCCGGACAATGCACCCGAGCTGAAGCGAGTACCCCTTGACTATTCGTTCGGGCGCCGTTGGATTCCCGTTGGAGTCCACTTCAGTAACTTCCTCCTTGAGGGTCGGAGCACGATCGGGCGCCGGTCCTTCTGTTGCCTCTTCGGTTGGCTGCCATCTGTGCATGCGCCGCCATCATCAGTGGTGGCATCCTCGGCGGCACCATCAGTGGTGGCATCAGTGTGGTCATCCTCGGCGGCACCATCCGTGGTATTAGGATCGGTGGGGAAGGCGGCGTCCTCATAGAAGTGAGGTTGTTCCTCCATCTCCTGGGACAGCTCCCAGAATGCCTTGCCGCCCGAACCCCCGGCCTCATCGTTGTGGGCCATGTTTCTCTCTAAATAGAAACAAAGTTTGGTCAAAAAGTTGGTTATTGTCAAGGAACAAGATCTCTAAGTTGACCAAATAACCTAATTCTCGAGGAATGTCGCCAAAAAGTTGGTTATTGTCAAGGAACAATTGAGAGATGTTTGTGATATTGCCTAGGTGTTTTGGGATAGAACCTGTTAGTGTGTTGTTGCTAAGGTCCAAGTCCACGTTCTCAGGGTAACCTAGTTCTTGAGGGGTGTGTCTAGAAAGTTGG
>NW_021279181.1:0-1034 GCF_002162155.2 Triticum dicoccoides
CCGTTTGTTAGAGTATTACTTAGTTTTGGGGGCCCCGGAGTGATTTACACGATTTGTGAACCCCGGGGTGTGTTTACGTGTCGGTCATCAACACTCACAGTTTTGGCCAATTCTGGCACGTTTCGTGGACTATTACACACCGTTTTCTGGTCCCGAAGTGATTTCCATCGTTGTTGAACCCCAAGGTGTGCTTATGTGTCGGTCATCAACACTCACAGTTTTGGCCGATTCAGGCCCGTTTCGTGGACTATTACTCACTGTTTTGGGGCCCCGGAGTGATTTCCACGGTTAATGAACCACGGGGTGCGTTTACATGTCGGTCATCAACACTCACAGTTTTGGCCGATTCTGGCACGTTTCTTGGACTATTACTCTGTTTTTGGGTCCCGGTGTGATTTCCATGATTGACGAACACTGGGGTGCGTTTATGTGTCGGTCATAAACACTCACTGTTTTGGGGTCCCGGAGTAATTTCCACGATTAACGAACCGTGGGGTGCGTTTCCATGTCGGTCATCAATACTAGAAGTTTTGGCCAATTCTGGCCGGTTTGGTGGACTATTACACACTATTTTGGGACCTCGGAGTGATTTCCACGATTAATGAACCCCCGGGTGCGCTTACGAGTTGGTTATCAACACTCGCGGTTTTTGTCGATTCAGACCCGTTTCGTGGACTGTTACGGTTTTGGGGCCCCAAAGCGATTTCCATGGTTGTTGAATCCCAAGGTGCACTTAAGTGTAGGTCATCAAGAATCACAGTTTGGGCCGATTCTTTCCAGTTTCTTGGACTATTACTTAGTTATGGGGGTCCCGAAATGATTTCCACAATGTACGAACCCCGGGTTGTGTTTACGTGTCGGTCAGCAACACTCACAATTTTGGCCAATTCTAACGTGTTTTGTGGACTATTACTCACCGTTTTCAGGTCCCGAAATGATTTCCATAGTTGTTGAACCCCAAGGCGCGCTTACGTGTCAGTCATCAATACTCATAGTTTTGGCTGATTCTGACCCGTATCATGGACTATTACTCA
>NW_021279182.1:0-1496 GCF_002162155.2 Triticum dicoccoides
TCCAGGAGTGGAATGAGCCAAAGAAGGCACGAATTGATGGTTTCACTTTTGTCGATAAGAGAACAAAAAAAGATTGCTTCAAGAAGCTTATGGAACATTTCGTTCTACCTCCGGAATACAACAAATTCGATGAGGAGGGTAACAAGATTGAGGAAAACAAGGAGAGGAGGAGGCTAGTCAAACAGTTCGCTCTTCATAAGATGGCCGACGCATTCCGGAAATTCAAGCAAAATCTAGTCCATGACTTTGTCAAGCAGAACAAGACTCCGGATTTCAAAGGACAATATGAGAAACTGAAACATGATTGGCCAGAATTTGTGAAGCAAAAGAAATCGGAGCAGTTCATTCAAATATCAAAAAAAATAAGGAAAATGCGGCTAAGAAGGAGTACAATCATGTTATGGGGCCAGGAGGGTATCGCATTTGGGTGCCTAGGTTGGAGAAGATGGAGAACGAGCTGACGGCGCGAGGAATCCGTCCAGGTACGGAGGGATGGGACCCAAGGGCCAAAAGCTGGTGGTACGGGCATGGGGGAACGCTGAACCCGGAGACAGGGGAGTGTGTTTACCGGGGCAAATTAATTAAACCCACCCAAGCCCTTATTAACGCAATGAGGGATGCTCAACAGGGGAAGATCAAGTTCAACAGAGAGAACGACGTGCTGACAAAAGCCCTCGGGAATCCTGAACACGGAGGACGTGTATGAGGCATGGGGCACATTCCGTGGAAAATAGGGTTCCCCCAGAACGATGACCCGTACGGTTACAGAAGCCGTAAGAGAAAGATGGATCGGGAAGCAGATGTTGTGGCGCGGTTGGCATCGGAAATGGATGTGATGAAGAAAACCATGAGTGTACTAGTAGCCAAAAGAGATGCAGCTCGGGTGCAGCATGAAGATCATCCAGCGGATCTCGGAAGCCAGCAGCGGAGAAGCAGCGTGGCTTCCACGGAGGCCCCACCGGCTGGTGCAGATGCACCGACGATCGAAATTACTGCACCGGAGCCTCTGGTGGTCGAAATTACTTCACCGGAGCCTCCTCGCTACCCCGTGGACGATACAAAGGAGATGAAAGAATGTCATCTGTATTATCCTATCGGGAACATGTCCATGAAGGTAGCCATCGGCAGTGCTTTACCATATTTACCTGGAGCACTCCACCACAACAACCCCATTCAAGATGGCTATGCTCGTGTCACGGTGGAGGACATAGTCCAAGGGTTTGAGGACCTGGAGATTGACATTGCTACACCTGAAGGGGAGAAAAGACTTGGAGATGTCAAGCGCCATTTCATTCTATGGCAAAAGAAGTTTATCAAGTTTCCAGGCGAGGCGCCAAGGACAACAAGTCCACCCCCCTACGGTGGTGGTGGTGGCGGTGGCGGTGGTGGTGGTGGTGGTGGTGGTGGCGGTTCACCTACACCTCCGTCACGTCAGCCGACGCCGCCCCCCAGTCCACAACGTCCGGCGGGTGATCAGCCGCCGCCCCCCAGTCCTC
>NW_021279183.1:0-2839 GCF_002162155.2 Triticum dicoccoides
TCAAAAAGCAAGATTGTTCTCGAGCCTAGTAACATATCGGTGGTTCGTGATTTTCCGAAGATCTTCTCGGAAGTATTACCAGGTTGTCACCTGACCGCTGTGTTGAGCTCGTGATCAAGTTGGTTTCTTGTGAACCACCCTTCTCCAAGAATCTGTGTTGGATATCCCTGAGCTAGTTGGTTAAGCTAGACAACAACTTGGAGAGTTGGAAGGTAAAAGCTTGCCTGACTTAGTTCGTTCCAAAGGGATATTCTTGTGTAGTGTGTGTTGAAGAAAGATGACATCTTCATCGATTGGTCCCTGTGATCAGTTGCTGGACCTATTGTCTTATCAATCCTTTGATTTGAGTGTGGGCTATCGTCAAATCAAATCAGTACCAACGATGCTCGTAATGTTGTCTTATTCGTGGTTGATCCCTCGAGCATACCCCATTACATCTTTGGTCTGACCAATGCTATCACCGTGTTCACTTAACTATGGAATTCCTTTTTAAAGGAAACCTAGATGAATTGTTGTTGAGCCCATTGACAACATCCTTATCTCCTCCATGATGTTGTTGAACATTAAGCTAGTGTTGGAAACTTTTGAAAGCATTTGTTCATGCTAGCTCATGAAGCATATGTTTGGATGAAGGTAGTGACTTCCTTTAATTCATGTGCATCTGATGCAAGTTGCCGCCGTGGATTTGAGAAAGTCAATGTTGTTTCCTTTGGAATCATCCCAAATCAGTCATGCATACGTGCGAAGTATTCTGTGGTTCGGAGACTTGCAACCTCCATTCTATATGGGTCCCTAGCACACCAAGCCACTGACTGATTTGTTCAGGAAAAGGAGTTGATGTGCTAATCCTAGGTCATGCACAAGACTTCAATATTTCCGATTATGGTTCCCCCCCTCCTGAACTCGGTAGTGTTTTATTATAAGACTACCTTGTGGTCATGCTTGTCTTGGACATCGTGTTCACATGTTGTAGCAGAACCAGCTCATGTTTTGGAGCTTGCTATCGTAATTCATCTCCCGAGAATCTCGCAACGTCATCTCGTCGATTTGTGTTGCAAACTTTCATTTTTCTTCCTAGACTCGATGAGTCTGGAATATCCTGACACCAACCAGATCTGAGTCTCAGGCAGATATGATGGTTGGAATATTTCCCAAGAACTATAATATTGGTCCCTCGATAACCGGTAAAGTGGATGTTGTGGCCAACACACCCAGCCGGAAGACCTATTATTGTAGTATCTTGTTTGAGGAAGTTGGCCACCTCCCCATAAGGATTTCGTAGGAATTACCTCCATAGCTGTTCCTTATGGATTCTATTGCTCCCGAAGTCCGACCTTTTACTTGATGTCTAGTTACCAAACCATTTCAATGATTGGATTACACTAGCACATCAAGGAGAACATTAGAAGTGGAGTGCTAAATGTCTCTCGGTCGATCATCCAGATTTTGTTTCCTTGGCCTCGCTAGGATGAAATCTGAGTTGATGTTATCTTCCTATGCATCTGCTTCGTCCATCGTTATTCATCATGGTGGTATGTTGTGTTGCCAGGATCCTTGACACGGATGTTGGTAAAACCTTGATGAATATGGAAATGCTCAAGTTCTTGAGAGCACGCACAAGCGCTACGTGTTATCATCGGCACTAACCGGGATTGCTCCTAGTCTCTTCGGTTATGCTATAACCACTCCAACAGTGAATTCACTCTTTATTGTTGGGTTCTTCCCCAGTTACCAGAATCATTCCCATCATTTGCATTTTGTTCCCAGCTTGCACCGCCAATGTGCCATTCTACCATGGGTCTCTTCCATTTCCGGTGGTAAGCAAGTTCATCCATTACGTTGTCTTCAACAAGGTAATCCACATCATCCAAGTCTGAGTATGCCATTCTACCGACCCCCTCCAAATGATCGCTTGTGATTGCCTTAGGCTGGTATAAAGAGTTTCAATGATCTCTGAATCAAAAGTAATTCTTTTTGCCACTTAAGGGGATATTTTTACGAGTCACCTTCCCTAAGGTGCATCGTTATGGTATCATGGCAACTCAACTCCTAGCTACGTTGGCAATCGTTTACCACCTTCTTAGGTGTGGAATTGTTGTCTACCTAGTGAACCCTCGTCATCTGTCCACTCCATCCCTCTAAAGGTGTGCTTCGTGTCTCAGCTCGAGAGATGTTGTTATGTCTCATTCCGTGGGTTAATCCTGAGTTGTTCGACCTTCGAGGAGAACAATTCTTTAGGGTTTTTCCTTTCCTCTCGTTGTCATGATAGTTGGAGTTCTCAAGGCAAGACTTCAAGACAATGATGGTGAATGAATCAACGTTCCTATGAGGTGCAACCTGGATCGTGAAGATTATACTAGTTGCGTTTTCCCCTTCACCTTACCCTACGCTTGAATCTCGGGACGAGATTTTTGTTTAGTGGGGGTGAGTTGTCACATCCCTAGCTGCTGGCAGTGCTCTAGGCTAGCTTCATGTGTGCATCATATTTAAATTTCTGAAATTTGAACTGAGGGAAATTGGAAGCCTCAAAACCCTAAATAAAAGAGGGGCAAAAACCCTAGAAATCTCATTCATTGCTCCAAAAGGCTCCTCTTAAATGTTTGATAATTTTTGGTAAGGGTTCTGGTCCCAACCAAAATATTGAACATTTTTAAGGATTTATTTTTGGGACTTTGAATTTAATTCATTAACTATTTGAATTTGAATTATATTCATATAATTAGAATATAATTTCAAATACCCCTGAAATATTTTATAAGCTTTTGGAAAAGTCCATCTAGCAATATAAAATATTCAGAGGAGTTTTGGCATTGTTTGAATTATTTTTAAATTCAAAACA
>NW_021279184.1:0-1007 GCF_002162155.2 Triticum dicoccoides
TTCTGATCTGAGTCAGTCCATTCTTCCACCGGGGGTTAAGGAATTAGGATCTGTTCTCTCTATCAGGATCACGAGTTACTAATCAGTAGTACCTTATAAGTTTGATGGATACAAGCCTAGTTCAGATCTACTACCACATTATGTTGTTAGAATGGTTTCAGAACTTTGATATGATGATGTTGAGTATGTACGAAATCCTTTGTCAAATGTCTCAATATCCTTTTTGAGCATTTACAGCTGTTATGCTGCCGAAATTTTGCTAGAAATTCTAATGCCCTTGCATTATGATTGTGCTTTCAGATGGCCACTCGCGACCTCAATCAAGTGGTTCGCCTGACTCGATGCCTAGATGTACCCGGCCATACTGCTAAGTTGGTCAGGGTAATGACTGAGGCTGGATACCGCTGGTATCCTGAGTACACGGTCGAAGAGCAATTCCGAGATTTTAATCAGAGTCAGTATCTCTGCACTGTCAGGATATTTCCATCGTATCCTGGATCCACCGAGCCTCTTCACTGCTCCTATGGACTCGGGGTTACTATTGAGATGGCTGTGCAGGACGCCGCCTACTCTATGATGACCATTATGCGAGTCAGATCTGGGTTATTTCGGGACTCTGATTTCCGGTATATGCCAGGATCACTTCCGGGAGCACAAGGGTATCTCCAGGCTATCTATGCTGACCCCACTCAGGAGGATTCACGGACTCACACCACTGCTGAGATGCTCGAGGATAAGGACCGTGAAAATCGGGCCTTAAGGCTAGAGCTCTTCAACACCCGTGCTGACCACTGGGCCACTTTGACTCGGTTCGCACCGGCGGTGCAAGCTGGATATTCAGATATGCGCGATCTCTATCCTGTGAGATCTGCTCTGCCAGACGTGATGGTTTGGCGTGATGTAGGAGGCATCACCCCACCTCGCGGTCCCCGCAGGCCACCGTTTGTTGGTCCAAGGCCTCATCCTAGCCCCTATGGTCCACAAGCTCCGCGAGACCGTCTGTTTCC
>NW_021279185.1:0-562 GCF_002162155.2 Triticum dicoccoides
AGTGATTTTCATTTTCACGGTCATTTAGCTCTGATCTAAACAAATCGGTGACTGAGAAACATCAAATGATGTCAGAACGTGTTGGAAATTGATGACGTCGCTTCGAATGCTGCATAATGCCGGATCAAAAAAAGTCTGGAGTTCAAATAAGTTAAAAAATGAAGTTCCCGTGTAACTGATGAGTTCTCGTCCGAAACCCTGATACTCCGAAAGAGATTGTCCAGTTTGTACACGTAGTTCGTCCAGTTTTTGCCGTGACCCTCTCTACTCTTTCGCACATGCTATGCGGGTGAAATGATGATACCTTCAACATTTTCAGAGTTTGTTTTGTAGTGATTTTCATTTTCACGGTCATTTAGCTCTGATCTAAACAAATCGGTGACTGAAAAATAGCAAATGATGTCAGAACGTGTTGGAAATTGATGACATCGCTTCGAATGCTGCATAATGCCGGCTCAAAAAAAGTCTGGAGTTCAAATAAGTTAAAAAAATGAAGTGCCCGTGTAACTGATGAGTTCTCGTCCGAAACCGTGATACTCCGAAAGAGATTGTCCAGTTTGTA
>NW_021279185.1:962-2049 GCF_002162155.2 Triticum dicoccoides
ACGGTCATTTAGCTCTGATCTAAACAAATAGGTGACTGAAAAACAGCAAATGATGTCAGAACATGTTGGAATTGATGATGTCGCTTTGAATGCTGCATAATGCAGGCTCAAAAAAATTTGGAGTTCAAATAAGTTAAAAAAATGAAGTGCCCGTGTAACTGATGAGTTCTCGTCCGAAACCCTGATACTGCGAAAGAGATTGTCCAGTTTGTACACGTAGTTCGTCCAGTTTTTGCCGTGACCCTCTCTACTCTTTCGCACATGCTATGCGGGTGAAATGATGATACCTTCAACATTTTCAGAGTTTGTTTTGGAGTGATTTTCATTTTCACGGTCATTTAGCTCTGATCTAAACAAATCGGTGACTGAAAAACAACAAATGATGTCAGAAAATGTTGGAAATTGATGACGTCGCTTCGAATGCCGCATAATGCCAGCTCAAAAAAATTTGGAGTTCAAATAAGTTAAAAAAAATGATGTGCCCGTGTAACTGATGAGTTCTCATCCGAAACCCTGATACTCCGAAAGAGATTGTCCAGTTTGTACACGTAGTTCGTCGAGTTTTTGCCGTGACCCTCTCTACTCTTTCACACATGCTATGCGGGTGAAATGATGATACCTTCCACATTTTCAGAGTTTGTTTTGTAGTGATTTTCATTTTGACGGTCATTTAGCTCTGATCTAAACAAATCGGTGACTGAAAATAGCAAATGATGTCAGAACGTGTTGGAAATTGATGACGTCGCTTCGAATGCTGCATAATGCCGGCTCCAAAAAAGTCTGGAGTTCATATAAGTTAAAAAACTGAAGTGCCCGTGTAACTGATGAGTTCTCGTCCGAAACCTTGATATTGCGAAAGCGATTGTCCAGTTTGTACACATAGTTCGTCCAGTTTATGCCGTGACCCTCTCTACTCTTTCGCACATGCTATGCGGGTGAAATGATGATACCTTCAACATTTTCAGAGTTTGTTTCGTAGTGATTTTCATTTTCACGGTCATTTAGCTCTGATCTAAACAAATCGGTGACTGAAAAACAACAAATGATGTCAGAACGTGTTGGAAATTGATGACGTCGCTTCGAATGC
>NW_021279185.1:2882-4484 GCF_002162155.2 Triticum dicoccoides
GTGACTAAAAAACAACAAATGATGTCAGAACATGTTGGAAATTGATGACGTTGCTTCGAATGCAGCATAATGCCGGCTCAAAAAAGTCTAGAGTTCAAATAAGTTAAAAAAATGAAGTGCCCCTGTAACTGATGAGTTCTCGTCCGAAACCCTGATACTCCGAAAGAGATTTTCCAGTTTGTACACGTAGTTCGTCCAGTTTTCGCCGTGACCCTCTCTACTCTCTCGCACATGCTATGCGGGTGAAATGATGATACCTTGAACATTTTCAGAGTTTGTTTTGTAGTGATTTTCATTTTGACGGTCATTTAGCTCTGATCTAAACAAATAGGTGACTGAAAAACAGCAAATGATGTCAGAACATGTTGGAATTGATGATGTCGCTTTGAATGCTGCATAATGCAGGCTCAAAAAAAGTTTGGAGTTCAAATAAGTTAAAAAAATGAAGTGCCCGTGTAACTGATGAGTTCTCGTCCGAAACCCTGATACTGCGAAAGAGATTGTCCAGTTTGTACACGTAGTTCGTCCAGTTTTTGCCGTGACCCTCTCTACTCTTTCGCACATGCTATGCGGGTGAAATGATGATACCTTCAACATTTTCAGAGTTTGTTTTGTAGTGATTTTCATTTTCACGGTCATTTAGCTCTGATCTAAACAAATCGGTGACTGAAAAACAACAAATGATGTCAGAAAATGTTGGAAATTGATGACGTCGCTTCGAATGCCGCATAATGCCAGCTCAAAAAAATCTGGAGTTCAAATAAGTTAAAAAAAATGATGTGCCCGTGTAACTGATGAGTTCTCATCCGAAACCCTGATACTCCGAAAGAGATTGTCCAGTTTGTACACGTAGTTCGTCGAGTTTTTGCCGTGACCCTCTCTACTCTTTCACACATGCTATGCGGGTGAAATGATGATACCTTCCACATTTTCAGAGTTTGTTTTGTAGTGATTTTCATTTTGACGGTCATTTAGCTCTGATCTAAACAAATCGGTGACTGAAAATAGCAAATGATGTCAGAACGTGTTGGAAATTGATGACGTCGCTTCGAATGCTGCATAATGCCGGCTCAAAAAAAGTCTGGAGTTCATATAAGTTAAAAAACTGAAGTGCCCGTGTAACTGATGAGTTCTCGTCCGAAACCTTGATATTGCGAAAGCGATTGTCCAGTTTGTACACATAGTTCGTCCAGTTTATGCCGTGACCCTCTCTACTCTTTCGCACATGCTGTGCGGGTGAAATGATGATACCTTCAACATTTTCAGAGTTTGTTTTGTAGTGATTTTCATTTTCACGGTCATTTAGCTCTGATCTAAACAAATCGGTGACTGAAAAACAGCAAATGATGTCAGAACGTGTTGGAAATTGATGACGTCGCTTCGGATGCTGCATAATGCCGGCTCAAAAAAAGTCTGGAGTTCAAATAATTTAAAAAAATGAAGTGCCCGTGTAACTGATGAGTTCTCGTCCAAAACCCTAATACTGCGAAAGAGATTGTCCAGTTTGTACACGTAGTTCGTCCAGTTTATGCCGTGACCCTCTCTACTCTTTCGCACATGCTATGCGGGTGAAATGATGATACCTTCAACATTTTCAGAGTT
>NW_021279186.1:0-1782 GCF_002162155.2 Triticum dicoccoides
GAAATTGATGGATGGGTGGTGGACAGCGGAAGAGATAATGATGCAGCGGTGGCGTGACTAATGTGAACAGAACTCGAAACTCTAAACGAACTAGACACTAAGACCAGCAACTCGACACGACGATGCAACCGATAATTCAACTATGCAAGCAATGAAAAGAAAATTGCAAAGGCTCAGACTGGCTTGGACCAAGGATGAATAGATCTAACTCTTTTTTGTGGCTTTTTCTTGGACAATAGGTAAGAAAATAAATCTAATCTAGGAAAACTGGAATTTCTCACCGAGCAACCTGAAAACTGATACCACTTGATAGAGGCGAGGTGTCCCGATCTTTCGATGAGATGATAACTATCGATTTGGTGGAGATGACTTTGACGATCCGACTACAAACGTGCACGACGTTGTGCCTTAGCAATCGCTAAACCAACTTCGAGAGGTTATTGACCACGCCGGAGCACAATCAACCTGACCACGAAGGTCTATTCCTGCAAGCAATCGAAGAACAAGCAAGAATATGATAAAAGCAATCCGAATATTGCGAGTATTATGAAGTATTGATAAAGGTGGGGATCCGTAAGCGGTCTTGGTCTGGTCGTTGGACACAAACGAAGTACACGAAGTTGCAATGGCTAACTTTTAACAAAACAAATCCCAAGGAAAAAGCTACTAGATGGATCTACTTATATAGGAGCAAGGGGTGGCGGCCAAGGAGGTGGGAGGACGTCCCAAGGCAGCCTAAAACTAACCCTAGGTCGT
This sequence comes from Triticum dicoccoides, assembly GCF_002162155.2. Lineage (NCBI taxonomy): Eukaryota > Viridiplantae > Streptophyta > Magnoliopsida > Poales > Poaceae > Triticum > Triticum dicoccoides. The sequence goes on from NW_021279186.1 coordinate 757, forward strand.
ACAAGGCTCATGGGCCCAAGTGGAGGTGATGTAACACCTTTGGACTTGTAGTTTGACTCGGATTCTGCTGCAGCATCAGATTGTTTCGTCCACAACTCAACGCTCCGGACGAATTTGAAGGTGATTCCAATTGGGTTGGAAAGTGCACGAAATCTAGTTTCCAACAAAAAAAGAATCACCCAATTCGGAGTCCGTATGAAAAACTTGTGTGCGTTTTGAGTCAGGTATGTCTGTGCAGTCCGAATCTGAATCCAGAACGTGAGAGACTTGGACTCTATCTTCTCTTGGGCCAAAAGTGACGTGAGAGAACTTTTTGGACAGCAAATAAACATCTCTTTCTTCCTTATCTTCATATGTGGATTGTACAAATGTCCCATACACCTGCAATTAGACAAAACACAAAAGTGTGTGAAGTATTTTTGTTCTGGATAACATAAATAGATTATTGAAAAGTTTGCACTAGAAATCACCTGACAAATATGCATATATGCAATATTTTTGGTCATATCCAAGGTAGTCATGTCCTCATCACAACATAGGCATAGCAAAAGAGCGAGCAACTAGCAAGCAAAGATAGAAGTGATTTCGAGGGTATGATCATCTTGCCTGAAATCCCATGATGAGGACATCAATACAATTGTTACACCCACAGCCCCTGCTGCTATACATACTGGACCAATTACTAGAGCTCGTGCACGCCAACTAAATTACCAGGTACTTTCGTTTCTTGGTAATGATTCTAATGTTCATGAGAATATGATGCTGCCTAAATTGGATACATTTGTTTTGCTTACAAATGAAGGGCCTAGCTTGGAGAAGGATGAACATTGGAGCAAGAACAAGAACGGAGTTACAAGTGATGATTTCAGGACTTTGAAGCCACCATAATGGGTGCATGAAGCCTTGGACGAAATATACAAGATGCCACTTCATAAATTTCGTCCCGAGGCTATTTTAGGTGCTGCGTCACCTTATTATTGGGCCAGGCCCATGTAATTTCGAAATACATAAGTATAGGCTATTTTT
>NW_021279187.1:0-2114 GCF_002162155.2 Triticum dicoccoides
AGCTTTACCACTGCGCCACATCAAACTTATAAAAATAATAATATTATGACCGTTTATAGTTTGCTAATATGGAGAAGTGCAATTTTGTGGAAACTATAGCATTTCCAGGAATAAGTTTATCTAAAATTTGGGAACCAAAATAGCAAGGTAAGCACATATACCAGCAGTACCAGTAGAATGTGGAGAGTTCGACATAATTCCCCTGTAAAGTTTAGAATCAAGTAGATGTGTCAATTAGATGTTTAGATAAATATAACAATCAAATTACAAAATCAAGAGTTTAGCGGTTACACCGCAAATCAACAATTTGTTAACACATTTTCAAACAAGGACATATTTGGCAGACCTAGACATGGTGAACGCAAAAAATGATGGGGTGGGGAGGGGGGTAAAAAACTTACCTGGCCGGTTCAATCTACAAATCTCCAGCAAGGCCAGATCACGATTGACCACCACCGAAACCAAGACTCCTGCACAACATAACAATTAGACTATTAGAAAAACATCCTAATTAGAAGTTCAGATGTGAAAACACAGATCTATGCAAACATAACTAGATGCACCATAAATCAAATAGAAGCACGCGCACCCAAATTCAAACTATGCAAATACAACTAGCGATGTCACCATAAATCGAGCGTAGAAGCTTCACCCAGATTCAAACCAAATAGGTGACGAGATGTCACCATGTATAAATCGAAAATAGAATCACAGTAAGCCGGATTCCAACCAAAAGGTGTGATGAAATGCAAGTACACAAAGTGATCAGAAGAAATAAAGCAACCAAGAGCAGATGGAGAAAAATGGAGAGAGGCGCCGATGCAACCTAGCTATTGGCAATTGGGCACACATGCTCCACACAAGAAAGCAAGATCTACAGATCTGCAAGAAGTATCCATCAACCATCCACGGAGTAATGGCGTTAATTACCTCGGTGGTGCAATCTACATCTCCACCAAGGGCAGACCACAGATCCACCACCAGGGTCAAAACTCTTGCACAACAAAACCATGGAATAGACCTTCAGAGAAGCATCCTAATCAAAATTCTAGATGCGGAAACATGGATCTATGCAAATACAACAAGATGTAACCATCGTCACCTGGATTCAAACCAAACGAAAGGGGTGACGAGATGCAAGTAGAGAGAGTGATCGGAACGTATGAGTAGGCCAAGCAAGCAAGGGCAGATGGACGGAAATGGGGAGAGGTGCCGGTGACACGGCTCCACAGAAGAAAGGAAGATCAAGCCAAAAGTAAAAACACGATATAAACATGATCCTAGCACTGGCCGGTCGGTTGGCGATCATGATCCATCCAAGGCTAGGACAAAAGTATGGCGTCAGGACTAGAGTACACATGCACGTAAAGGAGGTAGATAACCACATGTAAAATCGGGGTGTGAAGAACCTCAGCAGGACGCGGACGAATCCCATCCATCTACACTCACCATGGAGGCGCGAACGTACGCGAGATCCTCGACGCCAAAACTCACGGAAAGAAAGATCGGAGAAAAACCAGACACAAGACGTGATTCCAGCCTCCCCTGCGTGGTCTCGGCTATCATTCATCCAAAGCAAAGTTCCGGACGGAAGCATGGCGTCGGGAGCACGTGAACAAGGTAGAAAACACCGGTGGCCGGTAGAGGACGCGGACGAAGCCCCTGGTCGAGCCTCACAAGGATCATCGGCAAAACGATCCACCGACCGGCTGGCTACACGTACGCACACCGCTAGATCCACGATCAAAAGTTTTGGAGAAATCGCGTGGCGTCAAAGGAGTACACGCCGACGCGATCGGCAAAGCAAACCAGAAACCAGGTCCTCAGCGAAACGTCCAGATCCCTCGCCACCAAAACCAAAACCAAACAACACGGCGAAGCAACCAAACCGAGACAAAAGACGGCGAGCAAGCACGCGCCGCACGCACGCGGTCATATGTATGTCTTACCGGGGCAGGCAGGCTGGCGAGGAAGGAGCCGGCCGGCTAGTCCCTCCGGCCACCGGCGAAGAGAGAGGAGAACGTGCGCGTCAGCGGGGGAGGAGGCGTCTCGTCTCGTCAGCTAGCTAGCCTCGCAGGTTCCGAAGCGAGCGACGAGAGAGAGAGAGAGAGAGA
>NW_021279188.1:0-3787 GCF_002162155.2 Triticum dicoccoides
TAAGTTTTACCCGTAAGGCGCGGTTGCCGGAACCTGTTCCGGCAACCACCTTTTGTACAAGTATTGCCGCTGTTGCATGTAATCCTTTGTACAAAGCCGGGCGCAGACCCCGTGCATAAGTAAAGCTCACATGCTCAGCACATTTTGTCAATTTCAAGCTTTCTATTTTATGCATGTGTTATCTGACACTTTGTGCAGCACCTAAACCCCGGTAAGCAATAACGAGCCGTAAGGCTCCATATCTTTATTTTCTCTTCTTTCTTTTTTCTCAAGGAAATAAAGGTTCCCTCGCCCACAAGTTTGCCAGGGAGGAAAGGAGAAGACGATGGTATGGACCAGGCGTCGTTCAAGAAAGTTTCACCTTGCTGAGAAGCAAGCAACAGAAAAGCTAAGTTGCCAAAGTTTGAGCAATCAGATTTTTTAAAATTTTAAGTTATCTCCCTTGAACGACCGCACTTTGTATGGAAAACCTATGCACGGAGGAACCAACTCGTAGCTAGTTGCGCCTTTACTTTGTTTCGAGTCCGCTCAACAACTTAAGTGAGCTGCTAGCGCCCTTACTTTGCTTCGAGTCCGCTCAGTAACTTAAGTGAGCCGCTAGCGCCCTTACTTTGTTTCGAGTTCGCTCAGCAACTTAAGTGAGATGCAACTAGTTGCGACAAGGTTTCTTGCCGGTAGCGGTACCGCCAGCAGGCTGCTGACGTCCCGCACTCAGCGCTCGCGGCCCAGGTGCCTGCACCGGCAAGTTCCCTAAAAGCGTAGGGTAAAAAGACATACAAAGGGAGGGATCAAGTAAAGGGAATAACATTGCAATCATTCCATAGAACAAAGCTATATTACAAAGATACCTTGTCACAGCTCTAATAGATTGTTTTCATGACATGATAAATAGCGACAAGGAAAGAAGAAATAGGCGGCCTAATCTACGCGATCGCCTTCGACCCTCTTGATCCCGCTCACCTTGTCCACAATGGGTGCGACAAGGGCCTTGAGCTCCTCCAGATCAGCTTCCGGCGGCAAGGTCCTGAGGATATTGGTGAGGCGGAGGCCCGGATTGCGGAAGGCCACCTTCATCAACACTTTCTGAAGAGCTCCCGCGCAGATTTTGCGCGACTCGTCGGCCAGCTGCTTGGGGATCCTTTCCCGGAGCCGCTGAAGGGCCGTCGCCACGCCCTTGAAGAACAGGATGAGCTTGGCGCTGGGTTGGAGGTTGTCGTCGGAGGGATACCCGAGATCTTCCATCCCCAGCTGCGCCAGCTCCTTGTCGATGTCTGTGGCGGTATTCACAAGACTCTCCGTCCAGTGCGTCACAGTCTCCCTTAAGGCGTTCTGGGCGGCGGCAGCACTCTCCAGCAGCGCCTTGTTGGCCTTTATTTCCTCCTTCAAGGCCGCCTCCCGCTTCTTGGCGCTGTCCAGAGTCTTGGTCAAAGTGGTTAGCTTCAACTCAAGATCCACGTTGGAGACCTTGGCGGCGCTGAGCTCTCTGCACTTCTCGGCGAGATCGGCTTCTAGCTGCGCCACCTTCGTCTTCAACTCCTCCTTGGCGGCTTCGGCGGCGGCGGCGGCATCCTCTGCTTGTTTGAGGGCTTCGCCGAGTTTTCCCTCGCGCGTGGCAAGCTCCTCCTCGTGGGAGTCGAGATTGACCTTCCGCTGTGCCAGTTCGCCCTCCTCCGTGGCTAGCTTCACAGCGGCAAGACGCTGCCGCTCTTCGGCTTCGGACTTCTCAAGGAGGAAGGCCTTCTGCGCTTCGGCAAGCTGCTCCCACTCCTCCGCCAGGGATCGGAGGGCTTCCCAGTGGAAACCCCCGAGCTCTTCTGCGCGCTTTTCGATGTCAGCTCCCGCCTTCGCGACAAGTGCCTCGCAGGATTCCAGCTTGGCTTGCCGCGCGCGGTAGAGCGACATCAACTTCCGCAGCAGCCGCTCTTCTTCGGCCTCGTTGCTGCTGCTGCTTGGCGCATCGACCAGCGTCAGCCCCGCGGAGGCGAGCACTTCTCCGTCGAAGATCTCCCCCTCGACCGGCGCCCTGGAGTTCGATGCCCAGGGAAGATTGATGAAGACGTCGTCGCCGGCCTTCAAGTAAACGCCCGGCTGGGGCTCCTCGGAGCTTGGCGCTGCGGCTTCGGCGGACGGGTCAGCGGTTGGTGTAGCGCCTGGCGCTCCTGCGGCCTCAGGGCCGTCAGTATGATCGCCAGATCCCTCGCCAGTTGCTGCGGCGGCACCCTTGGCGGCCCCGGCGCCGGCAGGATCACCAGCGCCGGCTGCTTCTTCGGCAGCAACCTCGGTCTCCATCTGCTCCGCAGCGGATGGATCTGATGGCCGGAAAAGGGGAAAAGAGTCAAACAAAATCCAGCGAAAACCCAGAAATATCAAGAAAAGAAGAAACCGAGGGAAGTTTTGAAGCAAGAGGAGTACCTGCACTAGGCTTTGCAGTCATGGTCTCCGCCGTCGGGGGGCCGCTGGTGCTGTCTCTCGCCGGAGAACCCTCCCTTGCCGGAGACTTCTCCCTCACCGGGAAGCCTTCCCTTGTCGGAGAATTCTCCCTTGTCGGGGGATTCTCCCTTGGCTCCTGGTGGGGGTGCTCGGCTCCTACACAAGTTAACAAGCAGATATCAGCAAAGACAAGTACCCAAGCACGCCTCGCAGCAGAAAGTAAATCATACACTTACGCTGGGGGCTGCCCTGGAGGAAAGTCGCCGGGTCCGGCAAGGTTGTCTCGGGCGCGCCACCTGCTGTTGCAGTGGGCTCGTCCTCGATGACGATCACCGGGACCTTGGCCCTCTTTGCCGCTCTCTGGGCCAGAGTCCTAAAGAGGGACAAGTTTAGAGAAAATCAAGTGAGATACAAGACAAAACAACAAGAATTGAAGAAACGCAAGTACAACAAGAGAATCTTACTCTTCTTCTTCTTCCTCGTCGGAGCTGAACGCAGAGAAGTCGAAGTACGGCGCGCGCCCGGCACGAGGAGGCGGAGGAGAAGCTTCCCTTGGCCGCTTGGTGGGAGCAGTGGCGGTGGTCTGAGACGACCTCGCTCCGGCTACCGGCGCGGCGTGAGCAGCGGCAGGAACTGAAGCGGTGGTCCGGCTAGACTCCGCTCCAGTTGCCGTCGCCGCATGAGGCGCTCCCGCGGCAACGGTGGTTGCCGCGGTGGAGCGCGTCACGCGGCGTGGCGACTGTTGACCCGCTTGCCGCTCCGCCACGTCACCGGCCTTGCGGAGACGCCTTCTTGGTGGGGATGGAGGCTCTGCTTGCGGCGAGCTGCCTGAAGATGAGGAGGAAGAAGAGTTGATGTCCAGCGAGCCGCTCGTATCCTTGGCGGGCTCGCTTGGCTCGGCGTCACGCCCGGCAAGCTCCTTCTTGCCGGCGGGCTCCCCTCACTCGGCACGGCTTGCCGCCTCTGTTGCATCTGCCTCCTCCACGGTGAATCCAAAGTCACCCGCGGCTGCGGCTGCCGCCGCCTCTTCCACCCTAGTGGCGATGAGTGCAAGCTCCGCATCGGTGGTGTCGCGGGTGAGGCCCTTCTTCTCGTCGGAGCAGATCGGCACTTCCACCAAGTCATCGAAGAACTGCTGCACGACGTCGTCTGCGGGCTCCTGCCAAGTCGGCACAATTCCGTGCGAGTCGCACTCCGGCATCATTGCACGGATGCGGTCGAGCGAGGAATTGTTGCACAGCGGAACGACGCCCCCCGGCAACCTGAAGACCTCGGGATGTTGGGGGTCATACTTGAAGAGCTCCTGAAGCATCGCGTTGAGCTCCAGGACTGTGAAGTTGTAATTGAGGCCCGGCCG
>NW_021279189.1:0-2226 GCF_002162155.2 Triticum dicoccoides
TACTCGATATAATCATATAATAAATTTTGACCAGAGGGACACACACAACTACAATTAAGAAAGCGGTGATTCCTCTTAAATCCCATGGGACTGGACTATAGCCGACCATCAAACTCAGACTCCACCGGTCTACCACCCAGTGAAAACCAAGGAAGAGAATGGTGTGCTGCCGAGCTAGCAGAGGTGTGTAATATCTCATCTCTCTTCCTGATTACTAGTTGTGGGTTTTTAATAATCATCTATATATTTTGGCTTGTGTCTTGCTGTAGGCTTGGTATCATATATGTTGTTTCAAAAATAAATTCAAAATACTTTAGAGCTTAGAACTATATAGTCCCCGGTTTCAGAATATAGCCCACATGAGTCTTGTTTTAAGTCAAAATGTGTATTTAAAAGAAATATTCATTTGGTATTGTGAATTTTAATATTTTTTCTAGTGGGAAGTCCACATTTCAACCCTAAACTGTAACAAATGTGATCCTGAATTTTGAAACTGTCTAAGTTTACAACTCTGCTGTGAAAATGGGTCAAGTTTCAATGCTTTCTTGACACTTCCATTTTTCAGCAAATTTTGACCAAAAAAGGTGCTGAAGTTGTATTTTGCACGTAACTGTTTATTCTTTTTGGTAAAAGGGTTGGAACTTTACCAGAACGATCATCATGGTAGTTTTGATTTTACATAATTTTTTCATGGACATTTCATTTTTTTTGTCAAACATTGATCCCAAAAAAGGGGCTAAATATGTATTTTTCTTGCTTTTTTAATTTGTTTGGCATTTTCTTGAAACATTACAAGAATGAATACCATGATAGTGTTGATTTTTAAAAAACACCAATTCTGAACACTTCCATTTAGAAAAATGTTTAAAAATGTGCGTCGATTCTAGAAATGCTCGCCGATTCAAGAAAAATGTTTAAAATAAACTCCCACTTTATTTTTATTTTTGCAAATAGTATAAAATATTCATGAATTAACTTTTTTTAGAAAACGTTGGAAAAATTGTCGTAGTGTTCATGAATTTGAAAAATGTTCATGATTTCAAATATGTTCACGAGTTTACAAAAATGGTCATGCTTTTCAAAAATTATTCATGATTTCACGAAAATGAGAATGATAATGTATCTCGGTGATGCAACAAAATTTGGTCATGGCTATTGGAGATTATGATTTTTTTTCTCTTCCGTTGCAACGCACGGACCCTTTTACTACATGGTTAAAATATACAAGCAGTAATATCTCACCCGTATATGTCACAGACCCAAACCCGCGCACGTAGTTACACCTTACAACAGCATAAGTTGTTTAACTCGGATTGGTTGCCGTAGAGAAAGGGATTATTGTAGAAAAAGAGTCGGAGCCGAGTCGGAATTGGTTTTCTTGTCTTGCATGGCTGCACTCCGCGCACTTATATAATCGACAACCTCCCCTCTACTACCCCGACGGATCTCACGAGAGAGACAAACCAATCATACCACCGGATCGACGAGAGAGGACAACCGATTGTACGCGCACCATGGCGTCGACAACGAACTCCGGCCAGTGGGCGGATCTGCCGGCCGACCTGCTCCGCGACATCTCCTGCCGTCTCCACGCCGCGTCCGACGCCGTTCGCTTCAACGCCGTCTGCAGGCCATGGCGCAACGCGCTTGTATACAAAAAGCTCCTGCCATGGCTCGTCGCACCCTCCGACGCGGAGGACTCCGCAGAGGACCAGCGCTGCCGCTGCATCTTCTCCAAGATGAGCTACCGCGCGGATGGCATCTGTGTACGGGACAGGAGGGTCGCCCACACGGACGGCAAGGCGGCGTGGCTGCTCAGCGCCCACAAGGAGCTCTCCCTCGTCAACCCTCTGACCGCCGACCCTCTGCCTTTCCCCCGCGAACGCCTGCACCCCAAGTGGAGGTGGCTGGACCACAAGCACCGCATCATCTCCGGCAACGGCGCCGTCCTTTCATACGACTTCACTCCGAGCCAGCCAGAGGAATTTTATTTACCCCGAAGATTCCGGGCATCCTTCCTAAGCCACTTGGAGGACGGCGGCCCATGGAGCCGTGTTTCATCAAATCTTGGCACTGACCGCTGCTGCGCGGCCGTGTATTACTACGGTTACATCGTGTGTGTGGGCTTGGCTAACTGTCACGTCCTATGGCCGGAAATTGTAGCAATCGGTGAAGGCCTGCACGTGACAGAAACCAGGGAATTGCAAGCGGCGCTGCCGGATGAGC
>NW_021279190.1:0-1224 GCF_002162155.2 Triticum dicoccoides
TTAGGCTTCATTTGTTGCTCAAATTCTTTTGCCACAATCTGATTTTCACTCTTATTCGTCTCCTGTTTTGCTTTATTAGCTCTATTAATATCATCTTTCAAAATGGAATCAGGAGTCATAGGAAGCAAAGTAATATTTTTATCCTTATGAACAAGAGGATAGTGATTGTTTCTACCATGGTGTACAGAATTTTTATCAAATTGCCATGGTCTACCAAGTAATAAGGAACATGCTTGCATAGGTACCACATCACAATCAACATAATCAGCATATGTAGAGATACTAAAATGCACACGAACAGTACGTGTTACCTTAACCTTGCCGCTGTTGTTGAACCATTGGATGTAGTAAGGATGTGGATGTGGTCTTGTGGTGAGAGAAAGCTTCTCCACCATCTCCATGCTAGCCAAGTTGTTGCAGCTCCCTCCATCTATTATGACGCGCACAGAACGTTCCTTCACAACTCCCTTGGTATGGAACAAATTGTGCCTCTGATTTTGCTCAGCTTGTGTGACCTGCACACTCAAAACACGTTGAGCAACTAAACATTCATACCTGTCAGCGTCTTCAGGAGCCATGTATTGTGTCTCATGGTCAGAATCATCTCCACCATGTTCTTCACGTGTAATAAGAGCCAATGTCTCCTCATCATAGTCACTAGCGGACTCATATCCACCATCCGCGGTAGCAATCATCACACGTGGAGATTTGCATTCCCTCGCATAATGACCTCCTCCCTTACAACGACGACAAATAATATCACTTGTCTGCCCTGTTGATGCCATGGAAGAAGAAGAACGCTGTGCAGGACCCGCAGGTGCGCTCTTGGAAGATAATGGTGGTTGTGCCTGTTTTCTTGTATCACGGCTGGAGGTGGCACCGGATGGAGGTGCTGGTGCAGTTGAAGTAGAAGATGCACGTGGTGTCCATGATGAAGGTCGGCCTGCAGAAAAGTTAGTTCGCCCCAATGCTTGTCGATCCTGCACTTCACGTTCAGCTTTACAAGCAAGATGGAATAAACGAGTGATATTAGTATACTCCTTATAGTCTAGAATGGTCTGAATCTCTCTATTTAATCCACCCAGAAAACGTGCAAGCATAGCTTCATTCTCCTCAACAATACCACATCTAATCATGCCAGTTTGTAATTCCTGATAATATTCTTCTACAGAATTTTTCCCTTGTCTTAAACGCTGCAATTTTTGAAGCAATTCACGTTGATAA
>NW_021279191.1:0-963 GCF_002162155.2 Triticum dicoccoides
GATTTCATTTCTTTTGAACTTATTTGAACCCCCTTGTTTTTATGTGTTCAAAATGCACCATTCAAATCCAAATCATCAATTTACAACCCTTTCTGACTTCATTTGTTATTTTTCATGCATTTACTGATTATTTTGATCTATAAGACCAAGAGATTGAAAAGCATTTGAAATGAACTCTGAAAAGGTTCCAAGTTGGCATGGTATCATCATTTCACCCACATAGCATGTGCAACAAAGTAGAGAGGCTTACGGCAAAAACTGGATGCACTTCGTGTACAAAACAGACAATCTCCTTCGAAGTATCAGGGTTTCATACGGAAATTCGTCTGTTACATAGGGATTTCATTTCTTTTGAACCTATTTGACCCCCCTTATGTTTTCTGTGTTCAAAATGCACCATTCAAAGCCACATCATCAATTTACAACCCTTTCTGACTTCATTTGTTATTTTTCATGCATTTACTGATTATTTTGATCTATAAGACCATGAAATTGAAAAGCATTTGAAATGAACTCTGAAAAGGTTCCAAGTTGGCATGGTATCATCATTTCACCCACATAGCATGTGCAAGAAAGTAGAGAGGCTTACGGCAAAAACTGGATGCACTTCGTGTACAAAACAGATAGCCTCTTTTGAAGTATCAGGGTTTCGTACGGAAACTCGCCTGTTACAAAGGGATTTCATTTCTTTTTAACTTATTTGAACCCCCTTGTTTTTCTGTGTTCAAAATGCACCATTCAAAGACACATCATCAATTTACAACCATTTCTGACTTCATTTGTTATTTTCATGCATTTAATGATTATTTTGATCTATAAGACCATGAAATTGAAAAGCATTTGAAATGAACTCTGAAAAGGTTCCAAGTTGGCATGGTATCATCATTTCACCCACATAGCATGTGCAAGAAAGTAGAGAGGCTTACGGCAAAAACTGGATGCACTTCGTGTACAAAATAGACA
>NW_021279191.1:8006-11076 GCF_002162155.2 Triticum dicoccoides
GATTTCATTTCTTTTGAACTTATTTGAACCCCCTTGTTTTTATGTGTTCAAAATGCACCATTCAAATCCAAATCATCAATTTACAACCCTTTCTGACTTCATTTGTTATTTTTCATGCATTTACTGATTATTTTGATCTATAAGACCAAGAGATTGAAAAGCATTTGAAATGAACTCTGAAAAGGTTCCAAGTTGGCATGGTATCATCATTTCACCCACATAGCATGTGCAACAAAGTAGAGAGGCTTACGGCAAAAACTGGATGCACTTCGTGTACAAAACAGACAATCTCCTTCGAAGTATCAGGGTTTCATACGGAAATTCGTCTGTTACATAGGGATTTCATTTCTTTTGAACCTATTTGACCCCCCTTATGTTTTCTGTGTTCAAAATGCACCATTCAAAGCCACATCATCAATTTACAACCCTTTCTGACTTCATTTGTTATTTTTCATGCATTTACTGATTATTTTGATCTATAAGACCATGAAATTGAAAAGCATTTGAAATGAACTCTGAAAAGGTTCCAAGTTGGCATGGTATCATCATTTCACCCACATAGCATGTGCAAGAAAGTAGAGAGGCTTACGGCCAAAACTGGATGCACTTCGTGTACAAAACAGATAGCCTCTTTTGAAGTATCAGGGTTTCGTACGGAAACTCGTCTGTTACAAAGGGATTTCATTTCTTTTTAACTTATTTGAACCCCCTTGTTTTTCTGTGTTCAAAATGCACCATTCAAAGACACATCATCAATTTACAACCATTTCTGACTTCATTTGTTATTTTCATGCATTTACTGATTATTTTGATCTATAAGACCATGAAATTGAAAAGCATTTGAAATGAACTCTGAAAAGGTTCCAAGTTGGCATGGTATCATCATTTCACCCACATAGCATGTGCAAGAAAGTAGAGAGGCTTACGTCAAAAACTGGATGCACCTCATGTACAAAATAGACAGTCTCCTTCGAAGTATCAGGGTTTCATACGGAAACTCGTCTGTTACAAAGGGATTTCATTTCTTATGAACTTATTTTAACCCCCTTGTTTTTCTGTGTTCAAAATGCACCATTCAAAGCCACATCATCAATTTACAACCCTTTCTGACTTCATTTGTTATTTTTCATGCATTTACTGATTATTTTGAGCTATAAGACCATGAAATTGAAAAGCATTTGAAATGAATCTGAAAAGCTTCCAAGTTGGCATGGTATCATCATTTCACCCACATGGCATGTGCAAGAAAGTATAGAGGCTTACGGCAAAAACTGGATGCACTTCGTGTACTAAACAGTAAATCTCCTTTGAAGTATCACGGTTTCATACGGAAACTCATCTGTTAAAAAGGGATTTCATTTCTTTTGAACTTATTTGAACCCCCTTGTTTTTATGTGTTCAAAATGCACCATTCAAAGCCACATCATCAATTTACAACCCTTTCTGACTTCATTTGTTATTTTTCATGCATTTACTGATTATTTTGATCTATAAGACCAAGAGATTGAAAAGCATTTGAAATGAACTCTGAAAAGGTTCCAAGTTGGCATGGTATCATCATTTCACCCACATAGCATGTGCAACAAAGTAGAGAGGCTTACGGCAAAAACTGGATGCACTTCGTGTACAAAACAGACAATCTCCTTCGAAGTATCAGGGTTTCATACGGAAATTCGTCTGTTACATAGGGATTTCATTTCTTTTGAACCTATTTGACCCCCTTGTGTTTTCTGTGTTCAAAATGCACCATTCAAAGCCACATCATCAATTTACAACCCTTTCTGACTTCATTTGTTATTTTTCATGCATTTACTGATTATTTTGATATATAAGACCATGAAATTGAAAAGCATTTGAAATGAACTATGAAAAGGTTCCAAGTTGGCATGGTATCATCATTTCACCCACATAGCATGTGCAAGAAAGTAGAGAGGCTTACGGCAAAAACTGGATGCACTTCGTGTACAAAACAGATAGCCTATTTTGAAGTATCAGGGTTTCGTACGGAAACTCGTCTGTTACAAAGGGATTTCATTTCTTTTTAACTTATTTGAACCCCCTTGTTTTTCTGTGTTCAAAATGCACCATTCAAAGACACATCATCAATTTACCACCATTTCTGACTTCATTTGTTATTTCCATGCATTTACTGATTATTTTGATCTATAAGACCATGAAATTGAAAAGCATTTGAAATGAACTCTGAAAAGGTTCCAAGTTGGCATGGTATCATCATTTCACCCACATATCATGTTCAAGAAAGTAGAGAGGCTTACGAAAAAAATTGGATGCACTTCGTGTACAAAACAGACAGTCTCCTTCGAAGTATCAGGGTTTCATACGGAAACTCATCTGTTACAATGGGATTTCATTTCTTTTGAACTTATTTGAACCCCCTTGTTTTTCCGATTTAAAAATGCACCATTCAAAGCCACATCATCAATTTACAACCCTTTCTGGCTTCATTTGTTATTTTCATGCATTTACTGATTATTTTGAACTATAAGACCATGAAATTGAAAAGCATTTGAAATGAATCTGAAAAGGTTCCAAGTTGGCATGGTATCATCATTTCACCCACATGGCATGTGCAAGAAAGTAGAGAGGCTTACGGCAAAAACTGGATGCACTTCGTGTACTAAACAGAAAATCTCCTTTGAAGTATCACGGTTTCATACGGAAACTCATCTGTTACAAAGGGATTTCATTTCTTTTGAACTTATTTGAACCCCCTTGTTTTTATGTGTTCAAAATGCACCATTCAAATCCACATCATCAATTTACAACCCTTTCTGACATCATTTGTTATTTTTCATGCATTTACTGATTATTTTGATCTATAAGACCAAGAGATTGAAAAGCATTTGAAATGAACTCTTAAAAGGTTCCAAGTTGGCATGGTATCATCATTTCACCCACATAGCATGTGCAAGAAAGTAGAGAGGCTTACGGCAAAAACTGGATGCACTTCGTGTACAAAACAGACAATCTCCTTCGAAGTATCAGGGTTTCATACGGAAATTCGTCTGTTACATAGGGATTTCATATCTTTTGAACCTATTTGACCCCC